>NW_007732440.1:40219-40484 GCF_000696425.1 Galeopterus variegatus | reverse complement strand
AACCCTTGGCTTGGTGTCCCCCGCACCGCGCTCAGCCAGTGAGCGCACTGGCCATCCCTATATAGGATCCGAACCTGTGGCCTCGGCGCTGTGCACTCCCAGCACTGCACTCTCCCGAGTGATCCACGGGGTCGGCCCAAGAGTGGCTTAACTTTCGGGCCGGCCCGGCGGCGCACTGCTATAGTGTGCCGCTTGGGAAGCGCGGCGGCACTCCCGCCGAGGGTTCGGATCCCACATACAGACCGGTTCCCGCTCACTGGCTGAG
>NW_007732440.1:0-40010 GCF_000696425.1 Galeopterus variegatus | reverse complement strand
GGGTTGCGATCCGTTGCCGGTCACGAAAAAAGACAAAAAGGAAAAAAAAAAAAAAGAGTGGCTTAACTTTCTAATAGTGATGTATAATTATTTGTCAGTTTGCACCTTGAGATGCTTTATACTTATTAAGCAGGTATATGCTAAACTACTGCCTTTATGAATGAAAAAATTGAGACTTGGATGACTTGTGGGGGGACATTAGAAACAATTCATGTAGCAAATATAGGTTGGACAAGATGACCTCTGATATTTTATGGTTCCATAAAGTTGATCTGTCTAATATCCCCAAAATAAGTTATCAGAGCTAATACAGTAAAACATAGGTTAGCTGGAATCCTGAGAAATTAAATTATTAGAAAAGTTTAGGGTGTTTCTTCCCCTGCCACACATACACACCCTCATATAAACCATTATGGATGAAAATCTTAAATATTTTTCCTGTTTACTGATTATTTTAACAGAATAATTTGGCTGCTTTTAAGATATTTTGACTTTTTTCTGTATGTCAAAAACCACTTCGGAAGGTTCTGACATTTTGGCTCGTTGAAGAATGATACTTTGTGTTAATTATTTTATTAGATCTTCAAGTGTGGTTTTTGGCCACAGAAATGGATATGTTCACTGAAATTTATATTTCCTTCTATTAAGTAAACATTTAGAGTCTTGCATGGATGTTACATATATATTTTAGTTAATAACTGCACTACAGTGTATCATGTTACGTTATCATATATAAAAACTTAATAAGTTCTTATCAGTAGAATAAAAATCCACATTTGATAATGAATGTAATTTTGATATTCTTTTTTAGAACCCGTTTTTGATTCTTCTTTCTGAAGTAGTCATTTTTGAGTTAAAGTATAAAAAAGCATTTTTTTTGTGTTTTTGAAGAAATTTTTCTGTGTGTTTTTAAATGTATTTCATAAAGAGAAATATCAAGTTCTGGCAATTTTTTTTTCTTTACTTCAAGTTCTTCCCTATAAGCCAATAATGTTTATTACTTGTATTTAAAAAAAGCTAGAATTAATAAGTATCTTTATTCTCACAAGGCATCTCTTAGCAGTTGCTAAAAGCTGTATATTATAGACTCCGATTCTATAATAATGGTGTTGAAATATAATGGTGTTGAAGTATAAAACCAATGTCTATATTTTAAGGCATCCTGATTTAATCATACACTTTAATATTTAATATCAAAGTAAGGCTTACAGCTTGAAATAATCTCTACTCTTATTCCCCACTTCCCTTTCTGCTTATGTAAATTCTGAATTTGTTGAAGGTAATTAGTAGTGGAGAGAGGGTTTTTAAAAAAAATCAAATGAACACATTATATACCATTACTATTAGAGCATTTCCCAAATTGATTTATTTTCATTCAGGTGGAAAGTTTCAAGTGAATGTATGTATGTATTGAATTTAATAACAATGATACTGTTTTGATTTAGGCTGAATTGGAGGCTTTTGAAAACAGACTGAAGGGTCGTCGGAAGAAGAACAGGAAAAGAGATGAAGTGGCAGTTGAGCTATCACTGTGGCAGAAGTACAAATATTATCTCTTTTCAGTGTGTGGAGCTGCTGCTCTAGTGTTTGCGTGGTATATCGCCCATGATGTGGATTGAAAAAGCTTTGATCTTTTAATATACCTCAGATTGGATTTAGATAACTTGTTAAATTTGTAATGTTAGAAAATGTATATTGTAGAACATGGTATAGATATACATTCACATTCATCTCTGTATTCTCTTTCAGCTGTTGTTAGAAGGACAGAATGTTAAGCTTTATCTAAATTAGTATAAATATAAGAAAGTTTAAAGTAAAGCATGACTGAAATTGTAAAATATATCATAGGGCATAACTAGTGTCAGTAACACGTTTGTTATTCATTGTACTTCTTTGTATTTAGTTAGTTTCATTTAATATATCAAACCAACCAGTTTTTTGTGTGTGTGAAATTCAGATGAAACTGAGCCATATGTGCAGTAAGAGGAATTTTTCTCAATGTTTTGGTTACTTATTAAAGGATACTTTTTGATCACGTAGCTTTGTACTTTTTTAAAACCACAGTTCTCTAAAAGACCTCTCAAATTATAACTTGAAGCTATGTAATTAAATTCCAGAAGTTGGTTTATTAGTGAGGAGTTTTTATTAGTCATTGAAATAAATTTCATGTAATGCATTCCTCAAAAAATATAATTGTTTTTAACAAAAGCCAGGCTAGATTTCTCACATGTGGCTATTTCTTGTGTAAGAAGCTTTTAACTGAAGTTAGCATGTTTTGTAATACTTGTATGTCTTTTTAAAATAATAATAAAAAGAAAACTAATATTTATCAGCAATATATGCTGAGTACAGGGCTTATTAGCTTTATGTAGTTTATTCTTATTTCCCCTTACCAAAATCATAAATAAATTACAACTAGAAATAATCAGTTCTTATGAAAACAAACTGCTAGAGAAATATCAGTAAGCCAAATCTGTTTGAATTTTAAGTCATTTTAAATAGTTTTGCTATTTAATTTTTTGTATGATTAATGTTTTCATTAAAATACTTCATACCCAATTTGTAATCTACAATATTCATTATTATTTAAAATATTCAGGAGTCTATCATTTTATGTCAGGCATTAGTATCAGTGTATAAAATTCTAAAACTTGATGCAGAACTCAGTAATTGATAGATACTAAAAAGTATCTAACTAAAAAGCAGTAGAAGTGTGTTTTAAACAGAAGTACAAGGGAGGATTTTAAAATTTTGCTGAATTTAACTCAGCAATTTTTAATGTTATATTCTTTAGGCAAGTATTAGCTGGTGTCCAGAAATAAAGGGCAGTCATTCCTTTCTTTATGGGCTTTATGTTTGGATTTTAGGGTTGTTTTCTTTTTTTTTACCTTTCCTGATGGTAGAGTTACTGGATTGGTGTTTTAGAAGCTCTAACTCAGATCTGCTACATTCAAGTTATTGCTCTAACTAAAGTGAATCTTAAGGAATCTGAATCACCAAGTGTCTGTGAGAAGCCGTTTTCATGTATTTCCAAATTTTGGCCTGTTAAGCAAGAGCAAAGCCTAGTTTGTTGGGCTTCTGTTCTTGCTGTTTGTTTTCCGATTTGTGAGGAGGAATTTAGTGAGCAAAGGAAGGAGATTAAATGAATGATAAATTAAGCTGTTTGTTGTTTTTTATTTGTTTGCCTAGGTCAGTGCTTAATTTACCCAGAGTCACACAACTATTCCTTCATTTATTCAATCAACACATGTGTTTTCTGTGTGGCAGGAATTTTCTAGGTTCTGAAGATAATGGTGATCCTTTCTCTTATGTTGCTGCTAAGGAGCAAAATAGACCAAGCAGGAAATGGATGCACAAAATGAACATGATTTCATGTGTGATAAGTGGTGTTAAAAAATAAGAGAAAAGGTACAGAAAGTGATGGGAATAAGGGTGAAAACAGTTACTTCTTAGATTGGGAAATCCCTTTGAGATGGGGACACTTGAGCTGTGACCTGAATGACCTCCACTAGGGGAATATCAGAGAGAAAGCAGCAAGTACAAAGTCCCTAAGTTTGGGAGGTGCTTGGCATGGCTGAGGAACAGAAAAAGGGCTGGTGTGGCTAGAGCTTAATAAAATTTAAACTGAGAGGGGAAGATAGTCTAGTCCAGTACATAAAGTGCTTGATAAACCAGGGTAAGAAATATGGGTTTTATTCTAGTTGCAGTGGACAGCATTGGAAAATTTTAAGCAGGAAAGAAACTTTTTTTTTTTTTGTAAGATTTCTGTTTGCTGGCTGCTGTATGGAGCAAAGACCATAAGGGGGCAGGGGCAAGGGTTAAAACAGGGAGGGAGATGACCAGGGAACAGTCCAGGTGGTGATGGTGCTCTGATGCAAATGGGCACATGACCCCAGTTCCCAGGATGCCCTGTTGCTCTGAATGAGTGGCATGAAGATGTTGCAGAAACTGGTGCATGATGAGCTGGAGAGGAATGACTGAAGGACAGAGGAAATAAGTTCTAGGTCAAAATGAAGTTAAATTTTGTCTAAATACACCCATTTGTTTTGAAGCAAATAAGGTAGTGCATATGGTCCTTTTTGCTTTAATCTGAGCTGATTAAAGAAGGAATGGAAAAGTTACCAAATAGCTGCTAAGAATGGCATAGGTAAAATTGTGAATGTGACAGTCCTATTTTCCTTCTTGGTGACATTAACAAAGTTTATTATCTTACTATTCAAAATTTTCGAAGTATATATATACTGAAATCTTTAATGTTTCTCAGTGTGTATACTTTTTTTTTTTTTTCCTTTTTGTCTTTTTTCGTGACCGGTAACGGGATCGCAACCCTCGGTGTCATGCCCGTACCGCAACCGGCAACGGGATCACAACCCTCGGTGTCTCGCCCGCACCGCGCTCAACCAGTGAGCAGACTGGTCTCTGTATGGGATCCGAACCCTCAGTGGGAGCACCGCCGCACTCCCAAGCGCCGCACTCTACCGAGTGCGCCACCGGGCCGGCCCATCAGTGTGTATACTTTTAAGGCTTGATCAGCACCTAGTGTATTGTATTTCAATTAATTTCACTATTCACATCTAAATAAAATTCAGAGAATCTCAAATAGGTATAGTGGTTACTGAAAATTGCCAAAGGAACATTATTGAAGCAACACATTGGAAACATTTGCACTGTGTAAAGAAGTCTGTGATTTCTTATAGGTAGAGATGACCTATAAGAATTTTTTGTCTCTTTACATTATTTCAAATGTGCCATGTATAATACTAGAAAGAAACTCTATGTGGGAATGGATATAATATTTAAGACAATATGGAGAGATTTTTAAAGTGTTCCATTTCCTTTCAAGAAATATTTTTTCTTTGCCTAAATGCCTGGCACAGGGAATGCAATAAAAGACTGTCCTCACTATGCCTGTAATCTATGTTGTAGATCCCTTCACCTAAGTAAACAAGTAAGGAATAAACCAGGTTAAGAGAGTAGCGGGAAAGAAGGGACATCCATGCTTGGGATCTAACTTATTGCTAAGGGTGACTTTTTGAACTTCAGACCTTGGGGTGCTTGGGTTTCATTCAGCTTTTTCTAATCAAGATTATTAAAGCAGTGGGAGATACTGTGGTCTCCAGAAGAACAAAGGATTAGATGGGTGTTGAACCAAGAATGCTAGAGGTGCAGCAGGAGCCGGAATTTCTTTGACCAGGTGTAGGGCAGTAAAGAGAGGAGATCTTAAAGGAGAAAGCTGCAAATAGGACCTGTGAGGACCCAGGTGACTCCAGGTATATGTCCATACTTGGATACTGGGAAGTGAGGCAGATGTCTAAAGCTGTAGAGCTCAAGTTTACATAAGATAGCTCTGTCTCCTCTGGTCTGTGGAAGTTGCCCTTTTTATTGAGTGGCAGTGATTAGACCACTCTCAGCCTTGGGTCTTAGGGTCTACCTATGATGTTGGGGAGCTTCAAAGAGTGAAGAAGCAGAGTACTGGCTACTACCTACTAGAAGAAATGAATTTGGGAAGAACTGGGAGCCCCTCTGCTCTCCAGAGATTTTTAGGAGATGAGAGACCACATATCCCCCGAAAAGCTATTTGCTTGTATTTTAGAATCTTGGTGTATTGAGTAAGTTCAGCTGTGTTTGCTGAGCTTCTGTTCTTGCTAAGTTTTCTTTACATTTCTTGTTGGGGCGTGTGTTTAAATGACTCTGTGAAGAATTATCCACGTATAGCGTGAAATTTCACAGTCCAGATTCGTTTGAGTTAAGACACCTTTATGTTCCCTAATATTCCCTTAATATTCCTCTGTGTGTATGTATTTCCCTAACATATCCCTAACAGTCCCTACCCACCTTTTTCACTTTCTTCTGGTCATCTTCTATCTTCTTAAAATACTTTTTACTAGCACTAAACAGTACCTGTCCTTGTATTATACATGAGGGGTCTTTAAAAAGTTCATGGAAAGATTCGTATTGTCTTTTTAATTTTTCCATGAACTTTTAAAAGTATCCTTGTATTTGTTCATTATATATTTCCTGCACTGAGAGCAGGAGTGCAGGTTGTTTGCTGCTCTAACCAAAGTGGGGAATGGTGCCTAGCCACATACTAGATGCTGATATTAGTTTCCTAAGGCTGCTGTAAAAAACACCATATATGGGGCAGCTTAAAAACAAATCGATTCTCTCACAGTTCAGGTAGCCAGAAGTCCAAAATCAAGATGTTAGCAGGGTTGGTTTCTTCTGGAGGCTGTGGGGGAGAAACTGTCTCATGGCTGTTCTTGGCTTCTTGTGGTAGGCAGCAATCCTTGATGTTTTCTGGCTTGTAGAGCATCACTCCAGCCTCTGTCTCCATCTTCACGTGGCCTTTTCAGTATCTCTGTGTGTCCCTTTCTGTCTCTTATAAGGACAGTCTTTGGATTTAGGGCCCACCCTATTCCAGTATAATTGCATTTTAACTAATTATATCTTTAAAGACTCTATTTCCAAATAAGGAATGTCACATTCTGAGGTTCTGCATTTAATTTTGGGGTGGGGACACTAATCCATTGTAATGCTTAATATTTATTGGATGAATGAAAATTCACAGTTAATTCTAGGCTGTAAACTACTTGGGCGTTTCCATCATGGTCTTCTCTTACTGATTGCTAAAGAAGGTAGGGGGGTAAGAGGTCAGTCTGGTCCCAGATATCTTCGGCTCCAATTCTGGTTCTGCCACTTCCTAGTTGTGAGATCTTAGGCAAGTCGTTTAACTTCTGTAAGCCTGAGTTTTCTCTTCTGTAAAATGGTGACAATAAGAGAAATAAGTGCCCAAGAAGTTTTAACTATTATTATGTGTATGAAACTGTTTTAAAGCACCTTATATATTTATTTAATTCCCATAACAGCCTTATGAGGTGGGCCTATTATACTTTTCATTTTATGACAATGAAAACTAGGTTTGTTTCCAGAATTTTAAAAAATATGTCACTTTGTGAAGTGCCTGGCACATAATGCTTAGAAAATCTTCTTAGCTATAATATAGATAAATGAGACTTAGTTTCATAATTTTGAGAAGACTCTTACAAGTTATAAATCAGAAGAAAAAAAATCTGTTCTGAACTGAGGCATCTCACTATTTGTAATAACTCGGGACATTGTTCCTGGGAGGATTAGGCAGATGTTTGCCAAGGTTAAGGACACTGAGGCAGTTAAATTGCAGAATGGGATGTGTGAGAATGATAAAGATAAAATTCCTGTGAAATTTCTTATGGGGCCAGTTTTTATTACCTTCTTCCCAATGACTGTTATGTAGTATTAGAGTAAGGGATTGAGGTCCCAGAAATACGTATAACAAACAAAATGTCTACAAGAGTTACTTTTATCATATACTGACGGTTTCATTGGGCTAGAATATATTATGGCAATATGGGTACATTGTTTTCCCCTTTTCAACTAAAAAAACTCTTCCCTCCCTCTGCAACAGGTTAATTTCCAGTTTGCTTGTTTCTTGCTCTGTTCTTAAATTTCTTTTTATTTTAAAGACTTTGCATCTTTATATCTTAACTAAAAATATTACATTCTAACTCTCTAAAGCTATTCTCACTGGTGAATATTTTTCCATAGTCTCCATATTTGAGTATTTGTCTAATGTATTTATTCCACTAGACAAAATTCTGTGAGGGCAGGAACTCTATTTTGTTCATCTAGCAGCTAGCAAACCCTAAATGAATTGAATGAATAAATAGATAAGCCATGGGGTAGCATATCTATTTTAGCATCTGCTTGACTATTATCATGGGGAGCTGGATGCTTCTCTAAGATATCTTTTTCTTGTTCTCTGATTACCTTTCTTTGTAGTACTGATAACTAGTTTGGTCTGTAATGTGATTTGTGACCAAAGCTTGCTGTGTAAAATCACCCTTTCCAGAGGTATATTCACTTCCTTTAGGTTATTTTTTTCGTAAGTCTTTTAAGGTTTGTGTGTTGTTTCTTTTCAATTATCTAACTAGTTGGATGTATGCTTGAAATACTAGACAATAAAAATTTCAAAAGACTAGAAATGTTTCCTTTTGCGAAATTAAAGTATTTTAAGAAACTAGATGATGGTTGTCACTTTAAAATAAGTTGAAATGTGGCAACTTTTTAAAAAGGAATAATTCAAATAAGTCATTAAAGATAACTGTGAGTCCACCGCATATCCAAGTTAGCTAGAATATGTTATGAGACTTTAATTTCATAGTTCCTGAAAACACCTCCACCAGAGGGCAGAAAGTGGAAGAGAAAGGAGATGAAATAGACACTCATACTTGGCTTCAGAATGCCTGTGGAAATCTTGGTTATTGAATTCAGTCCTCGTTTTATAGACTGTGGCTCAAAAAGACTGTAATTTGCTCACAGTGGAGCTGGCACATGAGCCTCCCAGGCTCTTGATTCCCCTGTGGTGATGGTGCACTGAGGCTCTATCTTAGAACACAATCCTGAAATCACACTACCTCTGGGGAGTTCCAGCTCAGCCACTTGCTAGCTGCACAGTCTTAGGCTGGTTACTTAACTTCCCAAATCTTCCTTATTATCTCTAAAGATACTAATAGTAATAGTGCCTACCTAAACTTGGTTGGTAGAACTAAAAGACAGAATGCATGTAAAGTGTTTGGTACAAAGCCTGCCACATACTAAGAACTTAATTTTTGTGAATTATAATAAACTTGTCAGATACTGGATTCCAAATCCGATGTTAGAATAACATGGAATAAGTGTTTCAACCATTTTGCTATACACATGCAATCTTTTCTATATTCACATCTCATTTCATAAACAAAATACTGATTTCCCCCCAGTTTTACAAATGTATACTTTTTTCCCGGCAATAATATTTAAGGAACAGATGCCTGACATATTTTGTTGACTATACAAGGCCTCCTCTAAGCAATAGAGATGGATTTATTCAATAACCTCATAAATAATTTTTGAAATTTCCATTAAGATCTTGACTGAAATTGGATGAAAAGTTATTTCTAAGAAAAACTCAGTGAAGTCTTTTCTTTCTCTTTTGGTCAATTATTTGACAATTGTCTTGGGTTTCAAACAGTAATCTTTACAGTTGTGAATATCTCCAATGACCTCCTTGACGCTGCCTTAGGGAAAGTTGGCTGCTTGTGAATGACAGAAAGGCAGGGATTTGTCCGCCTCTTGGATTCAGCCTGTGGACACTCTCCTCCCAGAATCAGGAACTAGGTTTATGGAAGCAGGCTGGGGCTCTCTCCTGTCCCTGCAGCCTCAGCAAAGACTAAGGCTTTCTTGCAAAAGCAGTTTCTTCACTAAACATATAACAGAAGGCAAGTTGCCATTTGCCTAATGGAAATAATGCTTGCCCTCTAAACGTCTTATTTTGAGATAAACTTTGTCCTTAATTGCTAATGCCTGCAGTTATTTTGATTTTTGCTTGACTACAAGAAAATGGTCTAGGATGTGATAAGGAGAATTTGAAGAAAAGTAACTTTTGCTCCCACCACTCTCTCTCCCACAGCCCAAACTTAGTCACCCTCTACTTTTCTGCTGCCATTGCAGAGCATAAATTATTGGGGGAGACCAGCAGACACTTGGCTTTGCATCTGCCACTGAGTGCAAAGAGGTGGGGATGTGGAGGATCTGTCATTAAGGGTTATGATGGGTGGGACCCAGAGACAGGAGTGAAGGGAGGGAGTGGCCCGCGCGTGGGATCTGTCTTCGAACAGACAAAATATGGTGACCCTGTCCCTTGAAGTTCAATTTGTCTCTTCCTGAGTGAGGAGAAAGGCATCCATAGTTCCTATCCCAGGGACACGTAGAGGAGAGAAAAGCGACCAAGATAAGAGGGGACAGAGAAATAAGCGAAACATGTTCTCCACGAAACAACCCCCCGCCCTCGCTCCGGAAGAGCGCTACCGCCGAGCCAGGGCCCCAAAGCCGGTAAGATCCACTATCCGCACTCCTCCCAAACAGGTCGGTGAATTCAGGGTCAACTCCTCCCGCTCCCGTCTCCTCATCCCCCGGGTGTCACCTCCTTCCCCGGCCGTCGGTGAGCTCTGGCTTTCCCACTCCCGCGCTCTGTAACCAGTCCCTTGGAGCACGGTCCTCCACCCGGGTTGCCCAACGTCCGGGACCTTCCCACGGTCATGGGCAGGGTTTCCTTCAACGTTCGAGTCGGCTCAGTCCGGAGACCCCGATTTCCTTGCCAGGGGCTGTGCCGCCTCTCCTGCAGAGTCCCTGCTCCGCCCGGCGCCTTCCACGCATCTAGAGGACTTGGCTGCGCGCGGGCGCCGGGGGAGGCTGCAGAGGGAGCCGTCCGAACCAGTCCCTCGGGGGTCCCCGGCCTCCTCCCCGCGCCAGCGTCTCAGGCGCCGCTCAGCTGGAAGGACTGCGCTGCAGCCTCGCCTGCCCCAGAAGTGAGCCTGCTGTACCAACTGCGCGCGCCTCGGTCTCGGCCCCTCTGGCAGCCAGGACTCGCACTTGGCTCCCCGGCCACCGGCTGGTGCCTGGAGATAACTGGTACATCCTGAGCGCTGGCATCCCACTTGCAGAATGCTGGGAACTCCAGGCTCCCCTGATAGTAAACTTTCTCTCCGGCAGGTACCGGCCTGGGCACACGGGCGCGGGCCGCCGGGGGGCGCAGGTTCTGAGCTGCTGGGGTTTGGCGATCCAGTCCTGGGAAGGGACAGCGTCTCCCCGTGTTCGGGAGGGGAAAGGAAGTGAAGGGCACCGCGAACGGTCGCCACTGGCCTGAGACCCCCAGGAACCGGGTCTAATTTGAGGCCGCCCTTCTCCTTCAGTGTCAGTAGGTCCCGAAATCCGCTCGCTACTGCGAGTGTCCCTGCTGCGCCAAGTCAGGGACCGGTGACCACTCTGTGAGGGCAGAGACTGCAGGCCGGGCGGGCGAGAGGGAGGTGGTGTGTCGGACCCTTTAGGGACTGGGTTCCCCAGCTCCCGCAGCTGGCGTGCCACTCCTAATGCCACCTCCTCAGGCCAGTGGATGGCGGTGGAGGCGCGTTTTTGCACGGCTTAGCATTCCCGGGACGGAGCCCTGGGCGCTCTGCGCTGCGCTCTGGGGCGGGGGAAGCCGCCGGGCTGGGCATTCCCGGGGATGTTGTCCCAGCCTTTCATAAAGTGGAGCTTTCCTCCCGCGAGAAACTTCTGAGAGCAGCGCACTGCAAAGACTAACTCCTGTACAAGACTTTGATTTCGATATGCACATTTGTGGTTTATAGTTATTATTATTATGTTTTATTTAAAGTTATTTACTGATGGAAGCAAAACTCTGCAGAGGAACTCCGGGCCGCTACCAGAAAGGGAAGGCAGTCAGGACTTACTGGTGATTGTTGGCCCAGGATACATTTTAGCGGAAAGTTTTGAAATTAAAGATGCTGCAGAACATTAAGTTGGCATAACCCCGAGACAATGAGAAAAAACGATGCATTTTAAAAAAAGTTACAAAACCGATTTTTGTGACAGTCACAACATTCGCCGGTTTGTTTCTACTATTAGGTGCCCAATAGTTTAGTCGTATGAAAATTGCGCTAAAAGCCAGTCTCCCAATCCAGGTTAGAGGAGATGTCTGCATGGACGCGCGTGAGTTCTTGGCTGAGCAGTCAGGTTTTCCATAGAATCCTTTCCAGGACACTGGGAGTTTCACTAGGATGAACTATTTTTAGAGTTATTTGTGTATGGAATCATATAAACCTTAAAACCCTCAAGATGCTCTAAAGCTTTTTTTTTTGGTAGGGGGATGGGGCTCTTTACAGAAAGTTCCTTGTAGGATTTGATTACAGCACCAATGATGAAAGCCTCAGTTAACCTTCCAGTAGGTTAGAGAGACAAATCACAAATTGCTTTATTAATCTCATCAGGTATATTTCCAGGTATAACAAAGCTTTTTTAAAAGATGCAAAATCAATTCCATCAGAAAACTTCCTCATAATGCTGCAGAAATCTTGATAGCGACAGCGAAAGCATTAGAGCCTCAGCATCTCACCATTCCACCTCCGAGCCAGCTGTGGTTTCTTTTGGGGAGGGTCACATTTTCCACCAAAGCTTCATTTGGTTTTCAGCATTTGTAGCTCTATTGCTCTGCCAGCCTCTCAGTTGACCTCTTCCATTGTTGGGGACAGCCAGGAAATTGGGGGAGAAGCTGAGCAGTTCAGTATCTTCAGAGAGTTACCGAAGTCACTCTCTAAAACTACTATTTTAAACTCCCTAAACTGTCAATGAGGTATCCTGTTCCTCATTTTTCCTCTTTCCCTCTCCTCCAGCCTACTTCAACACAAGCATCTGAGTTTCATCTCCTCAGGACAAAGGAGAGCTGTAACGTAATTTCTGCTGAATGTGTCCAAGGGGCCAGGTTTATTTAACATGCCACTTCTGCCTTAAATAAGCTATGCAACAAGTATGCATTCATGCATCCTGTTTGCCCCATCACTGTTCTTGGCAATGCACTTTGCCCGACCAAATGGGAAATACAGCTAGTTGTCTAAAGGATACTGACCGGTATAGAATACTAGATCCACACTAAGCACTCAAGTAACCACTAGACTTACCTGTTCCTCAAAATCTACACACACGCGTGTGCGCGCACACACACGCACACGCACACTTTTGTGTTTTAGGATTGTTCGGAGAGGGTGGAAATTGAAAAATTTTAAAAGTGAAAGGTGCTGTGGATGTTATACCTTGGTGGGAGGAGTATGGGCTTAGGTATCAGACCTCCGGCTCTAACTCTTAAAAGCTGCAAGGCTCTGGGCAAGTCAACTAGTTTTGCCCAGCTTCAGTTTCCTCAGCCAGAAGATGGGGATGATAATACTGATGACTTATAGTAACACTGCAGATTAAGGAAAGAAATATGTACTAAAAGTACTGTAAGTAATGTACGTTCTATGAGGGCTCCCTAACTCTTGAAAAAACAAACAAACAAACATTGTATTGATGTATCAACATACAAAAAACTGTACATATTTAATGTATAACAACTTGATGAGTTTGGAGATAAGTGTACACCCATGAAAACATCATCACAATCAATGTCATAAACATACCTATCACCTCAAAGATTTCTTTATGTCCTCTTTATTATTGTCATTATTTTTTTGCTATAAGAACACATAACATCTATCATCTTAACATACTTTAAAGTGTACAGTACAGTACTGTTAACTATAGACACTATGCTGTGTAGTAGTGATGGAGTTTGGATGTGTTGTCCCCTCCAAAACTCATATGGAAATTTGATCTCCAATGTGGCAGTGTTGGAAACTGATTGAGTCATGAATGGCTCCCTCATGAATGGATTAATGTTCTCCCCGGGGGAGGGGGAGTTAATGAGTGAGTTCTCGCTAGATTTGTTCCCGCGAGAGCTCTTTGCTTAAAAAGACCCTGGCACCTTCTCCCTCTCTCTTGCTTCCTCTCGCCATGTGATCTGCTTGTACCCACTGGCTGCCTGCCACTTTTCTGCCATGAGTAGAAACAGCCTGAGGCCCATGCCAGATGCAGCTGTCCTAGAATCGTAAGCCAAATAAACCTCTGTTCTTTATAAATTACCCAGTTTCAGGTATTCTGTTAGAGCAACACAAAACGGACTAAAACAGAAAATTGGTACCAAGGACTGGGGTGTTGCTACACAGATACTTGAAAATGTGGATGCAGCTTTGGTACTGGGTAATGGGCAAAGGTTGAAGGAGTTTGGAGGACTTAGAAGAAGAGAAAAAGATGAGGGAAAGTCTGGAAGATTTTAGAGATTGGTTAAACGGCTGTAACCAGAACGTTGATAGAAACGTGGACAGAAAAGACCATGTGGATGATGAGGTCTCAGATAGAAATGAAGGACTTATCAGGAATTGGACAAAAGATCACCCTTGCTACACCATAGCAAGGAATTTGGTTGCATTGTGTCCATGCTCTTGGACTTTGTGGAAAGTGGGACTTAAGAGTTGTGAACCAGAGTATCTGGCAGAAGAAATTTCCAAGCAGCAAAGCATTAACGATGCTGCATGGTTATTTCTGAAAGCCTACACTGAGTTATGGCAGAAAAGGCATGATGTAAAGCCAGAATTTAAAAGGGAAGTAGAGCATAAAGATTTGGAAAATTTGCAGCCTGGCCATGTGGTAGAAAAGCAGAGAGCATGCAATGGTGCAGCCCAGAGACCATTAACTAAGAAGATCAGTACAAAGGAAAGGGATTATCAAGAGAAGGAGAAAAAGGCCCTGAAGGCATTGCAGAAGCCACTGGGGCCAACCCTTCCATTTCAGGCCCAAAAGCCTAAGGAGAAAGAATGGTCTTGGCAAACAGGCTCAAGGTACCCTCCATGGGCTTGCTGCCATGGGCCACCTCGAGAAGCTGCTTCCAGCACCAGCACCCCAGCTGCTTTGGCTGCTCCAGCTGTGGCTAAATTGGCGCCAGGTGTGGCTGGACCCACAGCTTTGGAAAATACAAGCCAGAAGTCTTGGCGGTATCCACGTGGTGTTAGGTCTGCAGGCTCACAGAATGCCAGAGCTGGAAAGGCTTGGGAGCCTCCACCCAGATTTCAAGGTATGTATGAAAAAGTCTGGGGGCCCAGGAAGAGATCTGTCTCAGGGGTGGAGTCACCGCAGACAGCCTTCACTAGAGCAATGCCAAGCAGAAATGTGGGGTCAGAGTTGCAGCAGAGAAACCCCAACAGTGCCATGCCTAGTGGAGCCATGAGAGCGGGACCACCATGGAGATCCCAGACCTGTTGAGCTACCAGAGTGGAACACCAGCCTGGGAGAGGTGAAGTGTGGCCTGAGACCAAAAAAGCCAGAGGAGTGAAGTTGCCCAAGAGGACCCAACCCCCACACCAGTGTGCAGAGCCAGTCGAACATGGAATCAAGGTACCTGATACACCAGTTTTGAGATTTAATGCCTGCCCTGCTGGGTTTTGGACTTGTTTGGGACCTGTTTTTCCTTTCTTTTGGCCTATGCCTCCCTTTTGGAATGGGAATGTATACCCAATGCCTGTTCCACCATTGTATCTCAGCAGTAGATAAATTTGGTTTTGACTTTTACAGGTTCAAAGCTGGAAGAACTTTTGCTTTTGTCTCAGGGGAGACATTGAACTTTGGACTTTTAAGTTGGTGCTGGAGCAAGCTAAGACTTTTGGGACTGTTGGGATGGAGTGATTGTATTTTGTATGTGAGAGTGACATGAGTTTTGGGGGGCCAGGGGTGGAATGATGGAGTTTGGATGTGTTGTCCCCTCCAAAACTCATGTGGAAATTTGATCCCCAATGTGGCAGTGTTGGAAACTGATTGAGTCATGGGGACAGATCCCTCATGAATGGATTAATGCTCTCTCTGGGGGAGGGGGGAGTAATGAGTGAGTTCTTGCTCGATTAGTTCCTGTGAGAGCTTATTGCTTAAAAAGACCCTGGCACCTTCTCTCTCTCTTTTACTTTCTCTCTCTTCCTTCCTCTGGCAATGTAATCTGCTCATACCCACTGGCAGCCTGCTATTTTCTGCCATGAGTAGAAACAACCTGAGGCCCGTGCCAGATGCAACTGTTCCAGAATCGTAAGCCAGATAAACCTCTTTCCTTTATAAATTACCCAGTCTCAGGTATTTCTGTTATAGTAACACAAAACTGACTAAAACAAATAGATCTCTGGGACTTACTCATCTTGTATTACTGAAACTTTATACCCTTTGACATCTCCCTAGTTTCCCCTTCCTCGAGCCCGTGGCAATCACCACTCTACTCTCTGCTTTTATGACTTTGACTATTCCTCATGTAAGTGGGATCATGTAAATTTGTCCTTCTGTGTTGGGCTTATTTCACTTAATGAAATGTCCTCCAGCTTCATTCATGTTGCTGCAAATGGTAGGATTTCCTTTTTTAAGGCTGAATAATATTCCATTGTATGTATATAACCACATTTTATTTATCCGTTCATCCATTCCTGGACATTTAGGCTGCTTCCATGTCTTGACTATTGTGAGTAATGCCACAATGAACATATGAGTGCAGGTATCTCTTCAAGATCCTAATTTCAATTTTTGGGTTATATACTCAGAAGTGGGATTGCTGGATCATATAGTATTTCTGTATTAATTTTTTGAAGACCCTTCATACTGTTTTCTATAATGGCTGCACAAATTTAAATTCCTACCAACAGTGTGCAAGGATTCCCTTTTCTCCACATCCAATCTTGTTATTTTTTGTTTTTTGATAACAGCCATCCTAACAGGTGTGAGGTGATATCTCATCGTGGTTTTGACTTGCATCTCCCTGATGATTAGTGCTGCTGAGCGTCTTTTCATATATTGTACCTATTTGCCATTTGTATGTCTTCTTTGGAGAAATGTCCATTCAGATCTGTTGCCTATTTTTAAAAACAAATAAAAATAGGGGGGTTATTTATTTATTTGTTATTTAATTGTAGGAGTTCCTTATATAATTTGGATATTAATCTTTTGTCATATATATACTTTGCAAATATTTTTTCCCATGCTATATGTTGCCTTTTCATTTTGTTGATTGTTTCCTTTGCTGTGCAGAAGCTTTTTTGTTTGATTTAATCCTACTTATCCGTTATTGCTTTTGATGCCTATGCTTTTGGTGTCATATCCAAGAAATTATTGCTAAGACTAATGTCAAGATTTTCCCTTACATTTTCTTCTAGGATTTTTATGGTTTCAGGTCTTATGTTTAAGTCTTTAATCCACTTTGACTTGATGTTTGTGTATTATGTGAGATAAAGTTCCATCTTTTTTTCCTTTTGCATGTGGATATCTAGTTTTCCCAACACCATTTGTTGAAGAGACTGTCATTTCTCCATTGTGTATTCTTGGCACCCTTGTCAAAGATCAGATAATCAAATACGGGTTTATTTCTGGACTCTCTATTCTGTTCCATTGGTCCCTATGTCTGTTTTCCTGCCAGTATCATACTGTTTTGATTACTGTAGCCTTGTAATATATTTCAAAATCAGAAAGTGTAATACCTCTAGCTTTGTTCTTCTTGCTCAAAATTTCTTTGGCTATTTGGTCCCTAACCTGTTTTTACTTGAGGATCTAATCCCATCTCAGACTCAGTGAGAAGTCTCTCAGGCCTTTCTCCACAGCCAGCTTTCTGTGATTCTAGTGCTATGCTATGCAATAGAGAAGGTGCTAGGTATATGTGGTTATTTAATATTAAATTAATCAGAATTAAACCAAATTAAAAATTCAGGTCATCAGTCTCCCTAGGCACATTTCAAGTGCTCAGTAATCACATGGGGCTAGTGGCTACTGTACTTGACAGCATAGATAGAAGATGCCCTGCATTCAGAATGTTCTCTCAGACAGTTCCAGAGCTTTCTTTGGCTTGAGTGATTATTTAATGAGACTGTAGCATGATACAAGTTTTCCTGTCCAGTACCTTTCTTTACTTTTTTCTCTCTTAAGGAGAGGTTTTATATAGCAGAATCACTTCTGTTTTGTTCATGTCTTCTATGCTGAAGGGCATTTGTTGGATGGTAAAGGCTAGATTCATTTATAAATCAGCCAACAAGTATGTATTAGTTACAAAATCCTTTGAAATTCCCCTGTTTAGCCATGATGACTTTTGCTTATGTATTGTTGTTTTCTCTCCCCAATGAGCTTTATGACTGATGGTTTTTCTGGTTTTAGAGCAAAAACTGATGTAGTACAGGAAGGCTCTTCTCTCCCCATATATACTCTTACATGTTGCACCACTGTTTTTTTTTTTTTACAATAATGAGAATACTAGAATACTAAGTTTAGTGTTTAGAGCAAAATACACTGACAGCGTTCAATTTATTTAGATTTAAAAACTAATGCTCCATCTCCCTCTCTGTGTAGGACCCCTGCCTGAACTTATCACCACCTGACAGACTATGTTTTACTTCTTTATTTTGATTATTTTCTCTCTCCTCTTACTTTAGAATATAAGCCCACATAGGCAGAAATTTTTCAGTTTTCTCATTGCTAGATGAGTGCCTGGTATTTTGTTGGTACCTATTAACTATTTGTGAACGAATGACTCTACACAGATATACGAGGGTTTTTCAAAAGTTCATGGAAAGGTTCAAATTATCATTCAATTCTACTTTTCCATGTACTTATTGACATGCCCTCATATTTGGAACTAGCTAAAATAGATGCTGTATTAGTTTCCTACAGCTGCTGTAACAAATTACCACAAATTAGGTGGCTTAAAACAACAGAAATTTATTTGCTTACAGTTTTGGAGGCTACAAGTTCAAAATCAAGGTGTCAACAGAGCCTTACTCCATTTGAAGGTTCTAGGGAAGAATCCTTCTTTCCCTCTTCCTAGCTGCTGGTGGTTGACAGCAATCTTTGGTGTTCCCTGGCTTGTAACTACGTCACCATAATCTCTGCCTCTGTGATGACATGGCCTCCTTCCCTGTGTCTCTGTGTGTTCTCTCCTCTTCTTATAAGGACACCAGTCTTATTGGATTAAGGGTACACCCTAATCCAGTGTGGCCTCATCCTAACTAATTACAAATGCAAACACCCTATATCCAGTAAAAGCACATTCTGAGATTCTGGTGGACATAAATTTAGAGGGACACTATTCAATCCAGTGCAGATGCATAGATAGGTAGTCCTTTACCTGCTTCAATTCCTTACCCCCTAGGAGTTTATTCTGTTTCTGAGACTTTGCTAAATCTACTTTAGAGCAATTGCAGTTTATAATGTTTATTATTCTTATAGGCAGAAAGCCACAGTGGAGGTTGGGAGATTATGTTCTGCTAATATGAGCTTTCTACCTAGTGTGGAGTATCTGGGACAACTCACCGTGGGCTTGCAGAATAAGCTGCTCCTTCTCGAGTCACTGTCTTCAGCCTTGTCTCCAGTCTCTATCCTTTTTTTTTTAAAACTCAAAAAGAGCCACTGTTGTCCTGGAGCCCTGGCTGGTCTGTCTGCCTCATTCCTGAAAATTCTGCAGGGTTCCTGTAAATTACATTTTCCTCTCAGCCTGCTGGCAGTTGCCTGCATCAGCTCACCTTACAGCATGTTTGAATATCCTCCTGTGGTACATTTCTACATGTCCAACCCATCGGAGCTGGTGGTGACAAACACAGTGTCAGTGCTTGATTGGGTTGGCTGGGGAGCCAGGGTGGCCCTTGGGTGATCCATCTTGCCATTCAATATTAGTGCTGAAACTTTGGAAGAGGCTCAAGAAGATGTCTGTGGAGAAGAGCCAGTCAGCCAAAAATAGGCTAGCTTAGGGAGGAGTAGGGCAGAAAATATAGGGGTGAGTTGCAAAGACCATTTTGGTGCTGCCAGTTTGTGCTTCCTTAGCCTAGGCCCCTTTGAGCCTTTAGGCAGACAGCATTTGAAGAGTACCTTCTGTTTCCAGCATTTGGGAGAGCTTAAAAGAAAAGTCCTTATGCAGCTATGAAAGTAGATGTAAGTCTCTCTGGAGCCATAAAAGTCATTCTGCTGAAGTGTCACAGCAGCATATTAAAGGCTGACAGTGCCAGGAAATCTTAATCTGGACATCCATGAATTCCCTGAGTAGTGAAAAAGTCTCTTTATGAATAGTTCAATGTGAATTTTTTGGCTAGGGCACCACAGCTTCCCAAGAGATAAAGCCATGTGCTAGACCTAAATAACTGTAACTTAGTAGAATTTAAGTATACAGCCTGGTCAAAAAGAGGGATAGAGTCATTCATTTATTCAACAAACATTTAAGTGCCAGTCATAGTACTAGACCCTTGGGATACATCAAAAGACAAAACAAAGATTCTTGTGAAGCTTGTGATGCTTTATTTCTAACTAAGCAATAAAACCTAAATCAAGGAAAAGAGAAAATTGTTTCGTTAGTCTGAGTCATTCTGCCTGTCATTCTACTCAGTGCACTGGAGTGGGAGTAGACATGAGAAGGGCACCTGCTTCAGAAGATTCAGAACCCTGGGGCCTTTTATATGAATCTGTCTTGAAGTTCTACATGTGATCCAGTGTTTAAAAATCTGTGCCTTTTTGTCTTCTGATCTCAAGCCAATTAATTAATCTGGTACTCAACTGACGAGCCTGTTCTATCTCTGAAAAAACTGACCATGTAGGATTTATTGAACAAAGTTATAGTGGTCTCCAAAGTGGGATTTTCCTAAGGCTTTTCAAGGGTTACTTGACAGTACATGATTTTCACCTTCATGGACCTTTTCAGAGCCTCATCCTGTAAGCAAGATACCATCCCTCTGCAGGGTTTGAAAATCAAAGCTACATTGTTTTGCTTAATATTTCTCTATCATCCCTTAAAACAATTTTGTCGAAGTCAAGCAAAATCAGAAATGGGAGTTCAATACCAAGCTGATTCTAAGTTGCTATGTGATTTTACAGAAGTCAGTTAATCTTTTTGATCCGGGTCTCCTCATGTGAAATGAGGTAGTTGGACTTTTCGCTCTCCAAGAGGCTTTCTAGATCTGAAAACTGTAATTTTAATGTGGCAGCAGAAAATGAGCAGGACTCTGTACCATTTTGCTTTATTCTTCTGTTTCTATTCTGACAGTTGAGGAGCTGGTATGGTTTTTTTCCTCCTGACACCAGATGTGCAGTGTCTTTTCCAACACCACTTCAACTCTCTGACACCAGCTGGGTGTCCAGCAATTCAATTAATTCTGATACCACCCACCTGGAGTGTCAGATCCTACAAGTTTAAGGGCTCGGTCCCACAAGACTGTCCTACCTTCCAATGCCAGTTGCACATCTTAGACCACCTGCACTCTGGCAGAATGACTATAAATCAGGAGTCCCCACAACTCCCTCCTCAGGTTTGATAATTTGCTAGAATGGCTCACAAAACACAGGAAGACTTTACTTGTATTTACTGGCTTGCTCTGCCAAAGTGCAAAATTGTCTGTTCAACCTTAAAAGAAGACTGATCAGAGAAAAGCTGGGAGGCACTTAAGTCACCCCAGCCTGGTTTCTCTGCAGTTATCTACTCTGGCTGTAGGTCAAAACTGAGCATTTGACCTGTGTATGCAGCTTGTGGCTGGAAAGAATGGGGAGGGACAGTCATTGGTATTGGGGTCTTCTACCAGATGGCCCAGGAGCAAGTTGGGAGCCAAGTGTGCCTTGGAAGAGTTTGACATGGAAGAAAATCTCTTCCTTAAATAGCTAGGTAGAACATACATCCCTATGCATTCAAAGTAAAGAAATGAAAAACAAAATGTGTTCAGAATAGCAAAGGAGCAGAAATTTTAGGTAAAGAGGGAGAATTCTGGGATCTCTGAAATTTAGGAAAATAGAAAGTAAAACAACTTAGAAGTAGAGTGAACCTGACCAAATCATTATACTCAAGCCAGGGAACTAGCCCGGCAGCCCTGGGTACAGAGCCACATAGACCTGGGCTTGAGTTCTGGATCATCACTTATGGGCTGGGTGCCCCTCCAGCAAGTTCACTTCCCTTAGGCTCAGTTTCCTTCTCTGAAAAGTAGGAACAATACTTCTCTCCCAGGTTGTAATGAGGACTCAATGAAAGAAGGGTTCATGAAAGTGCTTTGTAAGGAACACAAGTTGCTAGATAAATGTATTTTCTTTTTGTTACTGTTATCTACTGGAGAATTTAGTTGTGCATGTTCCTAATATAGTATCCCTCCTGATTTGAAATCTGAATTCTGGGTAGTTAGTTGCTCTCCCTAGAGAAGGTTGAAAGAAGAAATGTTGCTTTCAATGTCTTGACTCCCTTATAAGTATGAATAAAACAACAAAAAGTTAATGTCATCCTGCTTCCTTTATGGTCTACAGCAGCATTGTCCAATAGAAATACAATGTCAGCCACATATGTAATTCAAAATTGTCTAGTAGTTAGTTACATTTGAAAAAGCAGAAACAGATTAATTTAATTTTAATAATATATTTTATTTAACTCAATATTTCTAAGATTTTATAATTTAACCTGTAATTAATATAAAATTATTAATGAAATATTTTACCTTTTTTCGTAACAAATCTTTAAATTTAAATATTCTTACAGCACATCTCAACTCAAACGAGCTACATTTCAAGTGCTCAATAACCACACATAGGTACCATATGAGATAGTACAGAGCTATATGAAGTGTGGTAGGCTGATTAATGACCCCCCTCCCCACCTCCCCCAGATAGATCGACGTCCTAATCCCTGGGATCTTTAAATGCTACTTTATATGGCAAAAGGGACTTTGCAGATGTGATTAAATTTAGAATTTTGAGATGGGGAGATTATCCTGGATTATCTGGGAGGGCCTGATGTAATCACAAGTCCTTATAAGAGGGAGGCAGGAGGATCAGAGTCACAGGAGACAGTGATGTGATGATGGATGTAGAGACTGGAGGGACCTGCTTTGAAGATGCAGGAAGAAGCCTCAAGCCAAGGAATACAGGCAGCCACCACAAGCTGAAAAAGGCAAGGAAACAGATTTTCCCCTCAGAGCCTTAAGAAGGAAGTAGCCCTGATGATACCTTGAGTTTAGTCCCGTGGAACTGATTGCAGAGTTCTGACCTCTGGAACTGTAAGAGAATAAATTTGTATTGTTTTAAGGCATTAAGTCTATGGTAATTTGTTATAGTGGTAATAGGCAACTAATACATTACTAATACACTAATATTAACATAATCTCCAGGACTGTTTTGAGGTGTTTCCCTGGCTACATCATCTTAGACAATTACAGTTGGCTTCATCTCGCCTTAGGCTACAGTCATTCCTAGGGTTCTCGTGCCTTATTGCTATCTCCCCTTAGTGCTGGGGTCTATTTCATCCTGTGATTCAATTGCAGCCTTTGATAGCAAAAACTCAGTTGATGTCTGTTGCTTTGCCCCCCACAGATTTGTCACCCCACCTCCGCTGCGTGACAGAGATGCAAAGGATTACTTAAAGTCCATCTCTTCTGAGTAGTGAGAAGCCCCAAAGTGGTTAACCTCCCTGGGACCCTCCAGTGAGAGGCAACCCTTCCTCGGGAAATTAACCCTGAATTGGGGTTCTCTTCCTGCATTTATTCTCCAGACCAGGAAGTTACAGGAAGAGTATAGGCTGGTAACTTTCAGTGAAACAAGCCAGATGACATTCCAGTAAGGCTATCAACAAAAGCTTGATCTTAGCAAACATTCCTTCTCCCTCTAACAATTTTTCAGTATCTTTACATTACAATCAGTAACTAGTCTGTCCTTGAGCTAGCAACCTTGTTGTGCCACAATTCTTATCTTGCAACAGAGACTCAATAGCCTGGGGAAAATTTCCTGTCCTTGCAAGGTCAATATTTGAAACTGCAAGGCTTTGGAAAACCAGGCCCTGTGAAGTACATATGCTTTATAGTATATTCCACAGGTGTCTTATCACTGTCCTTGAAGATGAACAGGAGAGGAAGGTTTTTCATAATAGGGTACAGTATACAGCAGGAAAAAATGGTTTAGAAAAAGTTACTGGCTCTATTATCTGCTCAAAAAAATTTTTTTTTGGTAAATCTAAAAATGTTCTAAAAAATAGAGTCTATTAATTCAAAAAAAGTTACTGCCATGTGGGTTTAAGAGGGTTAAAGTGTTACTCTCATACCTTTTTCTATGAATGTCAGAGACTATGTGATTAGGTCAGTGATTGTCAAACTTTAGTGTGCTTGAGAATCACCTGGAGGGCCTGATCTAACACAGCTTGCTGGGTCCACTGCCAGAGTTTCTAATTTAGTAGGTCTGGGGTGCAGTCCAATAGTTAGCATTTCAAGCAAGTCCCAGGTAATACTGACAGTAGGCAGGTTGTGGTGGGAGAGCCTACTTAGAATACCTGACCAGCAGTAGGGAGTCCCAGGCCTCACGTCTGTGGGGGTGGAGCTAGGAAAGACCCTCAGGCCGGCCTGCCCTCCTGCCGGGGCACACACGGGGTCCTCCTCCAACACTAAGCTCAGCAGTCGCAGACTAAGGAACTTGGGAGTCTGACCACTCCTATTGCTTGGCTCTGATTTGTGTCTCCTACCCTGAAGTCTAAGGGCGATGTCAATCCTGAGCTCCCCAAAACTCCGCTAAAAATACCTCACATGCCACAGGCGAGTTGAGTTCTCAGATTTCCAGTTGCAGTGAGTCCCCCGGACCTGGGGCTGCCTCAGTGGAAAGCCCATAAGCAGAAAATACCAGGTTAAAAATAGCCCTGGGGAGGGGCCCCTCCGAGCTCTCACAGCTAGCTGCCCATTTGGGGTAACCAATTTCAGAAACGAGGGTGGGAAGGTCTTTTAAGGCAGGAACGACTGCAGGACTGCCTGGCTGTGTCCAGTTCATTCCCTAGAGGGGTCAGGGCAGACTTTAGAGACCAGCTCCCTCAATCCCCCGACCCCCTGGTCTTTGTGGTTTTTTTAACTCGACGTGGTAAATATCACCCTAAACTGGCCCATGGTGATTTTCATTCTTCTTCCTCCTGCTTAGCAATAGAACCGAGCTTTCCAATCTGTTTGAAATTAGAGAACCCTTTCTAAGGTGAGTTGGTGAGAGAGTTAAGTCGTCCCAAGGAGAGACTTAGAAGAGCCGACGTGCGCACGTGCGCATGCGCCATGGCCGGGGGTCTTGGGCTGTCCTTTGAGACCCTAAACTTGTCCACTTGACTGCCCTGCTGACGGTGCCAACGTGTTGTTGCTGCTGCTGTTGTTTTTAACTTTACTTTTATCACCTGAATGTAAATAAGAGGAAGAAAAATGGTCTCTGAATAGGAATAAGAAATAGATATTTCTAACTAACAATATTCTCAAATCATTTTGTGTCAGAAACTCCTAAAAGCAGGCGACTCTTTCCTCGCATCCCTTAAGAGAGCTTTCCCCACAGGTAAGAAATACCCTCTTTCCAGGAAAGTTATTTCTTATCTCCTAATGGAAGTAAACAAGACCCATGGGATATTTTATTTAATTTTTTTTATGTTAAAATTGTTTTAAAATTTTTAACTAATTAATTATTATGATTATTATTATTGGTAATTTAAAAAAGATGACTTTCCTTTAAAAGGTTTGTTGTCCTTTCACTCACGGTTCTCAAAGACAAAGGAAAATATTTAAAAATGATCGAAATTGGACCTTTCTTTCCCTCTTACTAGAGTGCCGGATGCTCTGCAGTGAGGTCCTGAAATAGGTGTACGGCATTGTCACCATTATTGTCAGCGTGATTGTGAACTCTGGTAGAAAGTAATGAATGCAGAGCGTCTGTGACGATCTCGGTTGCTGCAGCATAATAAACACACACACACACACACACACACACTAAAAAGTAGCTGTGAAAGCTGAAGGATCCAAATCTTGTAGTTTTATTCCTCTTTTATGTACATTTTAAAAGAGAAAAGAGTGAAAAAGTAATAGCATTGATTACTCTCCAGAGATTTCAAAACTTTGGATTTTCCTGTTCCTCTCCCCTTGATGGACAACTCAGTCTTGAATTTGTTAGGTGGGTGGTGCAAGGCGTCTCCTACACGCTTGGCGGGACAGCAGGGTGAGGACCACGTCACCAAGGAGGGGTGGTGGCAGGGCGTGCTGGTGCCCAAGTGGAATAAGGATGGGGAGTGGGTGTGTGTCTGCCTAAGGTGGGGGTTCAGAGTCTGAGCAGGATGAGGAAGGTGATTCGTGGGGGAGCCCAGGAAAAGTGTTGGGGCTTGCACAGGGGGAGATGGGGCTGGGATATGGGAGATTAGTTACAGACAGGGGAACTGATCAAATAATTAAATATGTTAACCATAAGCCAGGTGTCTCCCTGTTGGAGAAAGGAGTTAAAAATATAGAAAGGTATGGGGCCAGCCCGGTGGCGCACTTGGTAGAGGGCGGCGCTCCTGCTGAGGGTTCGGATCCCATATAGAGACTGGTCTGCTCACTGGTTGAGCACGGTGCGGGTGCGACACCAAGGGTTGCGATCCCATTACCGGTCACGGAAAAAAAAAAGACAAAAAAAAAAAATATATATATAGAGAGAGAGAGAGAAAGGTAGAAAACTAGATCTAGTTTCCTGTGATATGGGATTGGAATTGGAGATATGGGTATAAATATATAGTTTTCAACGTGTAAAAATAGATATAGAAATAAACATAGATGTAAATGTGTGTATGTATGTGTGAGTACACACATCAAAATACATTTTCCCTTTACCTCTGTTTACTGATAAAAACTGGGAACAGCAACACCTCAAGAGCAATGAACACATTCTATGAGTACCAGATCTTGGCTTTTAAATATCAATTTCTACAAAAAGGAACTAGACTCCTTGGAGAAATTGCTGATTCTAAGGGTGATGCAAGGCAAGCTCAAGATGAATCCAAAACATCTTGTTTCAGAAAGCAAGAAAGTGTTCAGAGAATGAGAGGGCATGTAAAGGAACACAGAAACCAGCTTGAATGGACTCCCACTGGCCAAATGAAAGGCAAGTTAATCATCAAAATAAATAATGATTAAAAAAGCAAGCAAGCAAGCAAGAAAGTGTGGTATATAGACAATGGAATACTTCTCAGCCATATAAAAGAATGAAATTCAGCAACATAGATGAGCTTGGAGAAAATTATACTATGTGAAATAAGCCAGGCACAGAAAGAGAAATGCCACATGTCCTCACTCATGAGTGGGCACTAAAAAAAAAAAAAGTTGATAGAAAGAAAGAATAAAAGGAAGAAGGAAAAAGAAAGAGAGAATAATCACAGTAGTACATTGAACTTTCAGAAGGAGGGATCAGAACTGTGATTACTAGAGGTGGGAAAGGGGAGTGGGAGGGGGTAGTGAGAAATTGGTTAATGGCCACAGAATGATTACGTATTGTAATGATGAATATGCTCTTTATCCTGATTTGATCAACACACATTGTACACAAAATATTGATATTCAACTCTGTACCCCACAAATATGTATAGTCGATTATGTTACATAAAAAAGAGAAAACATAAAAAATAAATAAGAAATTAAAAATGAATAATGATAATAACAGATTATAAGCCATTGAATTAAATGAGAAACCAAGAGCATTTTATTTATGTAAGTAAATAAAAGAATAAATGGAAAGGTTGAAGGGAAAGGATATCAACATAGTTTCAAAGTACCTAACCACAAAATACACTGGGGGAGAGAGCATTGTGTACAACGGGGAGGCTTGGCCCACACCTCCTTTATCATGATTGATATTATCATTAATAAAAGAACAAATTAATAGGATGCAATGAGATGAATGTAACATCCCTTTTGTGATATTTCTGCTAAAGATGCCTAAATTTAATCCTAAACCACAAGTGAGGAACATTCTACAAAATAACTGGCCTGTAATTTACAAAAGTGTCAAAGTCATGGAAAAGAAGGAAAGACTGAAGACTAAAGAGACATGAAAACAAAATGTAACCTGTGATTCTAAATTAGACCCTTTTGGTATAAGGGACATTATTGCAACTGCTGAATAAACTTGAGTGAGATCTGGGCATTAGATGATAGCAATGTGTCAATTTAATTTCCTGATTTTGATGGCTATATTATATTTATGTAGGAGAATGTCCTTGTTTATAAGAAATATCCACTAATACACTCCACAGTGATGGGGCATCCAGTCAGCAACTTAATATCAAATGATTCAGAGAATAAGTTCTTTGCATTATACTTCTGACTTTTGTATAAATGTGTGGATGTTTCAAATTTTTAAAAAAGTAAAGAAAAGTAAATAAATTTTGTTTGATAATTTCAGGAGGTTTTTTACTTTTTAATTTTTGTATCCACACTAAGACCAACTTTATTTGTAGTCATTGAAAACTTTGTTTCTTTAAAGTTTATTTATTTATTAATATTATTATATTTTTACGTTCTAAGATGTTGTTGTGGAGCAGTTGGGGGGGGGGAAGGGGAGATGGGAAAAGGGAGGGAAACAGGGTGGGAGGAAGAAGAAGGAGTAGGAGCATGGTTGAGGCCCATAGCACTTACCTCATTCCAGCAGGGGAGGCCAAGGGGCTTCTAGCAGCAGTTTGGTCACTGCTGAGCTGGATGCAGATGTCAGGAGGGTGTGGCTGAAGGCATCAGCTCCTCACCACCCTGGCTCAGGAGCCCAGGCTTTTTCTGCTGGTGGCTCAGTGGTTGTTGCTGGGCTGGTTGCAGATGTCAAGGGGGAGTGGCTGAGGCTCTTGGCCCTCCACCACCCCAGCTTGGGATACCAGGGCATTTCTGGTGGTGGCTTGGTGGTTGTCGCTGGGCTGGTTGCAGATGTTGGGGGTGTGTGGCTGAGGCTGTTGGACCCCCACAGCCCTGGCTCGGGAGCCCAGGGAGCTTCTGGTGGCAACCTGGTGGCTGTCACTGGGTTGGGTGTGGTTGTCTGGGGGTATGGTTGAGGCCCATGGCCCTCTCCCCTCCCTGGTTTGGGAGCCCGGGGGACTTCTGGTTCTTCTTGGTTTTACAGGTGTTCTTTGGTGGTGTTAGACCTTTACTAGTTAAAATCAAACTTTGTCTCTGATCTTTGGGTATTTTGTTTTTACTTTCAGTTCTGTGCTGGATTATTTGCTGTTCCCACCACTTATACTCTGCACTGGAACTAATTTGTTGTTCTTTGCTTACTTCTGAAATGGAGGAACTTCCTGTGGGGACCAGAACTTGAGCCCTGTAGTTGAGCTAAATTATTTCGTTGCTGCTGATTCTCTGGGGAAGGCTTTTTGTGCAACTCAGATTTTAGTTGTTGACCTTGTATGTACTTCCAGGTCTTGTGAGGTCCAGTACACCTTGGTTGTGTAGAAACTCTGGTCTGGTCCTGAGACTTTTCTGCAAACTGCACACCGTACAGTTCCATATTCCTGACCAGTCTCCACTGAGTGGTCCTGTGCTTATTGGAGGGCAGATCAACTGTCCATGTTGTGCCTCAGTATTCCCCCAGTGGCCTGTCTCCCCCATGGCCCATACTCTGAATGCTTCCCATGGGATGGGCTATGTGCTGGTCCCTTGCAATGACTTACCAGCCTCTGAGTGGCTCCTTTTTTCAGTTGTCTGTGGTTCCTTGCTCCTATGTGGGGCTACAGGAACCCTGTTAGTGGTCTTGCTGGCCTGGGGGCCACCAAGACCCTCTTCTCCCCTGCTGCCTCCAAGCAATTTCCAAGGAAGGGCACAGCTGCAGCTTTTGCCAGCTCTTGCCCCATGTGCTCACCAGGGTCAGCCTTGAAGTGGTCGGGGCTTGAAATGATGGGAGTGGTCCTTTCTTTCTCTCACTGTGGCTTCTCCTGCCTTCATGAACTCTGTAGGTCTCTCTTCCTCTTTTCATGAGCTCTAGCGTCCCCAGCTTGGCTGTTATTGCTTTTTAATAGTTGTAAATTGGTTGATTTGTGGGAGAGAGTGATGCTGGGGACTGTCTATTCCACTGTCTTGACTGGAAGCCAAACTTCATTTTTTTTTAAAGTAGTGAACAATTTAGTATAATGTTAATATACAATTTAATCTTGCATTTCCAAAGGGAGATTTTTTTCCTAACTTCTTCAGTTGAAAACAGGATTAGCTATCATCACTTAATACACAATCATAATTCTTAATTGTATTTTCTTTGGAAAGGATAAAAGTTGATACATCAATATTAAGCAAGTATTAAATATTTTAAAAAAGAAATATTTTCAATTAGTTTAGTCTGTCTTAATTTGGATCCAGATGTTTGCCTTCTCATAAGCAAATTATATCCATCTACATATCATACATATCTTTAAACATTTATCATTTATATGTTTGATTTTCCTCTCAAAGTACAAACAACTTTAGTACTGGAAAGAAACTCAAGTCAATTGACAGATGTTGCAAAACACCATATTATGATTTAAAAATGTTTTGTTGCTTGGAAATACTGAGAAAAGATGTCAAAACAAAATTTAAAAATACGATGGATGGAACAATGGGATCTATAACAAGTATTCTTTTCTTTTCATCACCAACTTCTTATAATTTTAGAAAATGCTATGTAATTCTTAATACCTTGGGCTCTCTGATCATAAATATTAAACCTTCAGTATAATTTATATTGTAAAATATATATTAACACATTAAAAACATTTAAAACCACCAGTGGAAAGACCTTGGAAGTTAAATTATTTGATTATGACTGAAATAATAATTCTAATAAGTAAAAATATAAATATTCATTAATATGTCTTGTTAGTGAAGTATTTTCAATATTAGACTACTCCCTGTTGTAGTTAAATGGAACATATTAAGTTTCAATAAAAAAGTGTAAGTTAGTTTTGTAAGTTCATTTTTCACATTACTACAAATTATTTACCCTGTACTTTCTCTATAGCACTTGCCACAAGTGCAATTAGATGAATATTTGTGTGGCTATCTACCCTATTTCTCTCCTTGTGTGTTCTACAAGGACAGGGACTATTTGCTTGTCATTCACTATCTCCACTTCTTAGCACATTTTGACAGAGTACTTTCTCATATTTAAAAAATTTTTTTTTCCTTTTTGTCTTTTTTACTGACCGGTATGGGATCATAACCCTCGGTGTCGCGCCCGTACCGCGCTCAGCCAGTGAGCGGGAACCGGTCACCACATGGGATCTGAACCCTCGGCGGGAGCGCTGCCCCGCTCCCAAGTGGCGCACTCTCCAGTGCGCCACCGGGCCAGCCCTAAAATTTTTTATTGTGAGTTCATTTTGTGGGGTGAGTGGGGGATTCTATGGATATGCAGAGTAGCTTTGGTTTGCTTCTGATGGGCACCCCGGTGGAATCATCAGTCTGAGATCTATTTTTATACTAATTTCATAGCTTGTGAATTCTACACCTCTTGTGCAGTTTAAATTTAGTACCCTAGCCTGCTCATGAGACAGGCTTGGGATTTTTTTATTTCTCATAAGAACTTTTCATTTTTTTCCTTTTATAGAGACACATTTTAAAATTCTTGGTCTATGAAGTAGAGCTTTTCTGATCTCCCTTTCACTGAGAATGTAGCATTCTGAAAGTCTCGGCTTTATTCAAGGCTCTTGGTTCCAGCTCCTAACCTAGGCCTTTTCTCAGGTCCCTTCTTTGGCATTCAAACACAGGGCCCATGCTAACGGGTCCTATTTTGGAGTCCAATAACCCATTCCTTCTCTTGCTTCTAAATTCCAGGACCATGTTAGTAGCATCAACTTCCACATTCTGGCCTTCAGTTTCCCCTTCTTTCCTTGCACCTAGGGATCCCCCCCCCCTCTCTTATATGCAGCTGTGTATTTAAACTGGCATGAACAACAGTTGAAGAAACTGTGGGTGGTTATCTTGGAAAAGATCACATGTCAGGAGGAGAAGAAAGTGACATTTGCTAGAAGCCAGGCACTCTTGGCCGCACTTTCATTTATACTTTGCACATTTCCCAAATCCTCAGGGATAGACTGCTTACTTGGCTTTAGGGTCATCACAGCAATGTCAATTGGAATCCCCCTGGACTGTCTATAAAATTGTTGAGAGGTATTCCATATTCGATAGGACTCCATTGGTTATAAGTTCTAGAAACTGCTTAGAACTGGCTGAACCAAAGGGATTTGCTTTAGGTTTACTTGGTGTCTCGCAGATCCTAAGGGCAGGAAAGCAGACAGCTGTCAGAAAGAACTAGAATTCAGAGGTAGAAGGCTGGTGGGGATTGATAAAAAGAATAAGCTCAGTTATGGGTACTCAGTGTACACAGAATGTGCTTCTGGATCGGGATCTTGTGAAACCCTTATCCAAATAAAGTTAAGGGGATTATTTCTCCTCTCCCATTGTTCTACCCATTTTCGGCATATTGATTCCCTGCATGTCCCTCATTGTTTCTGTCTCTTGCTTTTTTTTTTTTTTTTTTTAGTAGGGATGGTTGTTTCCTCATATTAGGGTCTTTTTTTTTTTTTTTTTTTTGTAGGAATGGGTTTTTTCCCATATTAGGGGCTTTTTTTTTTTTTTTTTTTTGTAGGAATGGGTTTTTTCCCATATTAGGGGCTTTTTTTTTTTTTTTTTTTTGTAGGAATGGGTTTTTTCCCATATTAGGGGCTTTTTTTTTTTTTTTTTTTTGTAGGAATGGGTTTTTTCCCATATTAGGGGCTTTTTTTTTTTTTTTTTTTTGTAGGAATGGGTTTTTTCCCATATTAGGGGCTTTTTTTTTTTTTTTTTTTTGTAGGAATGGGTTTTTTCCCATATTAGGGGCTTTTTTTTTTTTTTTTTTTTGTAGGAATGGGTTTTTTCCCATATTAGGGGCTTTTTTTTTTTTTTTTTTTTGTAGGAATGGGTTTTTTCCCATATTAGGGGCTTTTTTTTTTTTTTTTTTAAAGATGACCAGTAAGGGGATCTTAACCCTTGACTTGGTGTTGTCAGCACCACGCTCACCCAGTGAGCAAACCGGCCATCCCTATATGGGATCCGAACCCGTGGCCTTGGTGTTATAAGCACCACACTCTCCCGAGTGAGCCACAGGCCGGCCCATATTAGGGTCTTTATTACTAATTGTAGAGATACTGTCTTTCCTTGGCTATTTTTATCTCTGTTTGTCCCCTCCTCCTTTAGGAAGGCCCAGCTGAGTTTGCAAGACTTCAACTTGCTTCTTAATTTGGTCATTTTCCATCTGTATTTCATGTGGGTCTAGTACTCTTTGCAGGTTTTACTTCTAGTTTCTCTTTGCTTTCTGGCCATCATTTTTTCTAGCTTTCTCTTCTAGACTTCCTCTGTGACCTTTCCTGTAGTGAGAAATATGAAATCAGTGGATTCTGGGTCTGCCAAAAGCTTTCATGTTCAAATATATCTTGTCTACTGTTATCCTGTTGAATCATCTAATGCTCACCCAGAAGGTATTCTTTATCAAATCTACACCTAACCTAGGTTTGGCCTCATCCTGTTATGAACTTCCAACATCCTTTTTAATATGTTTCACTTTTGCTGTGTCTTCCCTTATTTCTGATTCCATAAAATTTCTATTACATTACAGAAGCACAGACACAATACTATATACCCACCTGTAGTAACTTCGTCAGGATGAAACTTGATGCTTAAGAATTCCTGGAGAGTTAAATTTTTCAGATCTGCTGATTTTCCAGATCTTGCCCTATCCACTATATCTGGGTTTTCAATAGCCACTTGACGTAGTTGTCCAATCTTTAAGGCGTGATCTCCTAATTGTTCTATCTATTGAACTATCTGCAGCTTTAAGAAGCTGCCTTTCAGTAATTTCTCAGGCCCTTGACCCCTTGGGGACAGTCAGTTCATTTGTTCTCTGATATCTTGCCCCACCTGTTCTGTTTGATTTGTTTGTCTCAGCCATACTTTCTATCTACTAACCATCAGAAGCATCTCCTCCTTCCCAATAGACTCTTTAAGTGTGTTAGACCTGGGCATGAATTTTGCCTTCTATATCTGTCTATCCAGACCTTCAGAGTCATATTTTCCCCTTCCTATCTGTTCAGCCTATCCACTCAAAACTCAACCTTTCTCTTAAGGAAATCTGTCTCTTTCTCCCGTTTAGCCAACTGTTTTTCTGAAACTAAGACTGAAGAATGTATTTCAGACTAGTCAGACCTCTTTTGACTTCCTGAGTTAAACTGGTTCTGTAGAGACAGAATGTTTAATGCACAGGCCTTTTGAATGGCTATTTTAGCCTTCGTATCTGCAAAAATTTTATTGAGTTGTGTTCCTACTTCACCCCAAGAAGAAGAAATTTGCTAGCATAAAGACTTCTTCCATTCTTTCCTGCTTTGAAATAAAATCTGCCACCTTTCTGTGGTTGAATTCATGAATTAGGTCTCTAAAATCTAAAGCTGGGGCCAGAGATTAATTTACAAATCCACAGTGAGTTTAGGACCATGTGATGGAGGATGGCTAGAACTTGTGAACAAGCTCCATTCATTCTAGGTGTTGGTACCTCCCTTGTTGTTTTCTTTCCATGGCCTGAATATAGTTTAAAACACCATGATAAAGAATAGAATTTGAGGCAGCCTTTCTTCAATGCTTATGCCAATACTGGGACAAATAGTTAAAACTGGAAGCTCATATCTCTTCCACAAGAACCCAGGGACCTCAGCTGTTTGTAGTTTCCAGGCAGTTCATTTTGTCTTGTTCTTCTCCAGGACTTACAACGGTTTGATCCTGCCCCAGCCTCAGCTGAAACGCTGGGCTAGTTTCCTCAGGGAACTGGTAGGGTCTGCAGAGAGTGTCCAACGTCTAAAATCCTACATGCACTGCACTTGGTACAGGTGCACTGAGGCTTAAAGCCTCCTTCCCTGCCTTCCCAAGAAATCATCACTTCATGGGTATTATTCTCCCCAAATACAACTTCTTATTCTTTCTCTAGAGTTCTGGTTCAATGTAGTAGGTGTTAGGTTTCAAAGGTCTTATTAAATTATACCACTCCTCTTTGACATTTGATTCAAGTTGACATTAAAATTCTGAGTTCTTTTGTGTGCCGGGTAGAGTGATGGTCATACTTAAAAGATATAAAATGCTTGCTCTTAAAAATTGTACCATCTGTCTGTGGAGAAAAGGCATAAACTCTCAGTGCTTACCTGAAGACCTACTGTTAGTTAATGTCTATAGAAAGTGGGAAGAGTTTGCTTACCTAGGACTGTGCCTTACAACTGGAGTTGTAGAGCTGACCATGTCATATGTGCTCAACAGGTGCCACGTGTTTCTCAACTAGGGAAGGTCGTACCCTAGAGGACAGTTGGAAATAATGTAGGATCTGCTTGTTGATCACAATGCCTGTGTGTGTGTATGTGTGTGTTACTGCTGGCATTTATTAAGTGGTGGTCAGGGATGCCAAATGTCCTAAAATGTGTGAGTCCCATCAGTGAAAAATTGTCCTGCTCAGAATGTCAATTATCTTCCTGCCCCTTGGCCTCTCCCCTCCTTCAACCAATACACACATGCTTTGAGACTCATTGGAATGAATGCTCAAGAAATACTCTTTTATCTTGGTGAAAAACTCTGTGCCTATGGTTATAGTTCTTTTTTACATGTCTATATGATTGCCCTTGTCACAGGGCATTGAAGTCACTTGTGAAGTTATACACCTCCTTGGAGGTAGGTGGTCAACTCCCTGAGGGTAGGAACTATGTCTTCCTCATCTTTATATCCCTGAGGCCCAGCTGTGCACAGAATAGAATAAATAAGCATTAGCGGAATAAACCACATAAGTGAGATTTTAACATGTAACATAGACATGTTTTGTAGCGGAAACCTCAACACAAAATTTCTCTTATTTTCCAACTAGAATATTCTTGAAATATAGCAAAACATATAATGAATGTTAAGTTTGGAATTCATCCTTTCGCTCTAGCTATTTGGAAAGAAATTGCTGCTTCATCTAACATATAACATCCTCACTTATACTTTTTTACTGCCAGATTCCTTTCAGCAGGTAGGTTCAGTAGGTTAACTGTTTTCAACATCTGTTTATGTTTTACTTTGCACTGAAATGCCTGAAATGGATTGTTGCAGAGCATAAAATCCATTTTGTCTTGTATGCTTTTCCTGATTATTTTCAGCTGTAGAAAGTCAATATTTTAGTTCTCTACTCACTTTGCCAATATGTTTCAATTTTTAAAAGTCACAACATTTTCATTGTTACACGATCAGTGAGTCAATTAAGTCTTTTAGTTTCACACAAATTCAACAGCCTCCTTAGTGCTACATGAAAAATAGGATTGGCTTGGTTTTGCAGTATGTTAGGCTCCTTTGGATTTTGCTATTGCTTCCTTAGAAATGTAGTGACTTATAACCAGAATGTGAAATTTAAAACATTTTTATGAATAATGTCAAATGTTTAACTTCCTGAGGGATGGATAATGCAACCCTCCTTTTTTTTCTTCCCCTATGGACTCCATTGTTTCCCCCCAAAATACTGAAAAAATTACCTTTAAGACTCTCCAATATATGCAGAAATAATTCTGATATTGTATATGCCTTAAAACAAAACAAATAGACAAACCTCTTATTACTTAAGGTTTGTGTCTTCCATAAAATGATAACATTGACATGTTTGAGATCAGGGGGCAAAGTCATCTCAAAAAAGGACGCAGGGTCCTCTTTATGTTCCTTGTCTAGATAGGGAGGAGGCTGCTCTTTCTTTCCAAGATCATCTTCTGTAACTATTACAGAACGATGACCCTCCTACCTTGCTGTGAAGAAAACAGGGTTTACCCAAAAGGCTAAAAGATTCTCCTGTTGCCTCTGAAGACATCTCACTCAAATAAAGATGATAACTTTTCTCCAGGGGAACCAAATTGAGCAAACTCTAAGCTATGTGTTGGAGAGAAATCAGGACTCTCAGAGCTTTCTAAACTTGAAAGAAACATTGTGGATTGCTTTATTTATTTATTTATTTCACTTCTCTTTTGCTTTACCAATTTAACTTTATTTTTGGAATGATTGTAGTAAGAACAAGACATTTATTTCATCCCTTATTTGCAGATATGAAAATATGGTTAGGAGGGGTAAGTGACTTTATAAGGTCACCTAGATCTTCAGTGGTGGAGACAATGTTGCACAAGTTGCCTCTGAAGCATTCCAATCTTCTTTCTCACATTTCAGGCTTCAACTAAACAATGCTGCCCTCAAAACAGAAACACTATTGTGATATACTGACTGGGTATTGGATATTATTATCTTGTCTCCTCAACAGGATAAATATTTTGTCAGTATTTAGTCCCCATATTGAACATCCACTCTGGGAAATGTGACTATGAAACTTGGAAGAGGACTGTCTGATGCTGCTGTTAATTTTCAAAGGAGAAAATGTGGATAGGGTTGCCTTGCAGAACCATGTGTTCTAGTGCAAACCAAGTAATTCCATTTGCGGAGGGTGCGTGAGTTATTTGAATTTTGTGTGCTTCAATTGAATACCAGAAAATGGGATGAAAAGATTTACTGAAAAGCAGATGATTGTTCTTTATGCCTCTTGGGACATTAAAAACAAACATCACAGCAAAAAGTCATTTGGGTTCGGTATATGGTTCACTGATGGATGATTTTGGAGGCATTTTGATAATGTTATGAAGAATTGACAGATGCCTGTTTTTGGAATTGATCTCTTATTCCATAAATCTACTTTTAATTCATGTAAGGGACGCTTTCCTGGTTTATTGAGAACAGAATGAGAAACATCTAGCACAGGGAGTTTTTATCTTAATTAAGAGGTAACAATCACTCATTTTTGCTTGGCAGGCAGAGAGTGGAGATGGGTTGGAAAAACTTCATCTCTAGAACTGAAAAACAATTTAAATCACATTTTGGAATGAAGGTTGAACAGGGCAATGTTCCAAGCTGAATATCTAGCAGCAAGTAGTCTCAGTGTCTGCATTTTTTCAGGTCTATGAATATATTTTTATGTGACGACATAATATCCCCACAGAGTTTAGAAGGAGCTTCTGTGTCCTGTTCAAGCCACAGCAGTAGGAGTGACCTGATTACTATCCTTGCAGAATGTTCCCTGCTCTGCTGAAACAGCAGAGTGCTGCGAATGCGTTTGCAGTTCATCGTCTTCCTACCTAAAGAATTAAGGTGCTAAATTTGTTTCAAACCAGTTCATAGTGTTGATTTGGGATGTCTTTTTCTTTTTAATTGTTTTTCTTTTAAACATTGCAACGACATCTTTTGTGGTAGGACAGATGGTCATTGACTTCTGCCATAATTTTGCATGTAGTCCCATCTATTAAAATGGACATTCTCATTTTGGTTAAGAATATTTTGATACTATGGCTTGGTAGTATCATAAACTTCAAAGCAATAAATAGAACTTTAGCTAAATCTACCAGATTGGTGTATGAATTAGGATAACCTTTGGCTAGCAATGTTTGTGCACCTAAAATTCACAGACTGTGTTGAACAACAATCCTGTATTATATAGAATTTCATGATTGTATTTAAAAATATAATAACTTTGGTATTCAAGAAAATTCATGATATACTGTCACATTATACACATAGAATTAACCTTCACATTTAAAAATACTCTGCTAATCAGAAATAGTTCATATGCCTGATCTTTGATTGTAATTTACACAAATCCTATTTGAAATAAAATATCAGCATATCTTTATGTCTGATTACTGTATCTTAAGATACAAGCTGATGTTAGTCTCTTTATAGACATCATCTTCAGTGAATATTATCACATCCAGAGCTAATATAGGCTAAGGATGGCATATGTTTAGCAAAACCTTACGATGGTCAGGAAGTAGTTTTTTTGTTTTGTTGTTTGTTTCTTTTTAAGATTAGTCTTTTGATTGATTAAATATGAACTTGAACCTCATTTCTATTTCAGTCTTTACTATTGAAAATTACCTTTCTTACACTACCTTACTAATCAGAATGATATTCACATTTTTTAAAACTGACAACCAGGGCCATTCTCAGGCAAAATATTCTAAGCTATAGAGATTGTAGCAGATTTCACATTTTTCCAAATTCCAAGTCATTCTCTGGCAATATTTTATAAATTTAATTGTTAATAATTTGCTTATTTTCCTACTATTTTTCTATTTCTCCAAAAGGTAGCAAATAAAAACTTTTGCAAGTGAAGGCTTCAGGTTTTTAGGTGTTATTAGATGAGGTTTTTTTAAAAGATAAATTGAAATAGAGAATGTAGAAAAAAAATGAGAAACACCCCAGATAGCCATTATTTACCAAACCTATCTCTATTGTCCAGCTGCAGTGAGTTGGTAGTCCCTCTGTTATTCTATGTCTGACCTGGGAGGAGATACAGAGCATGGAGGCTCAGGAAAAAGTCTGTTTCTTACCCCCAAGGGTGCAGGCGTACTAGAAATGGGTGATTTCAAACTCTTCTGTGAGGGCTACAAGGTCTGGACCCTCATAGGGTCTGGGACATTTGGAATCAAACCTGCATGACTGTAGGAAAAATGTAGTCTGTCTTTGTGGCGACAGAGCTGGAGAGTGGAAAGCATGTTCCAGGAAGCTTGGAAAGCCATGGAATTAAGAATTCCATCTAGAATTAAGTCAAATTAGAAACCATCGGATCTCTAGTCACTGGGTTTCAAAAAAGGGATTTGGGTGACTGAGGATAGCTTTATAGAACCTACCTTCATTGTTTATTACCTTATTCTTATTAAATTGCTCACAAAGGGCTTCACATTTCTCATCTATAAACAGGTATAGTAATAACATCCATTCAATAGAACTATTGTGAGGATTAAGAGCATTTCTTCTTATTACTGCAGTAATTAATCACACATTAGCAGCATTCAATTGCTTGTGTTTTTAAGACTCTTCTGAGAGTGGGAGGGCATATTTTAAAAAGTTTATTAATTTATCATTTTTAAGATATATGGAGTGCCTACTATGTGCCAGGCCCTTTGTTAAGTGCTGGGTTACAGTGATGTGCAAAACCCAACATGGTTCCTGGCCTCATGGAGCCTATGGGCTAGCAGGAATAACCAACATAGTCTAATAATAACACAAATACATGTAAATTGATAAAGAGAAGAAAGACCAATAATAGTTATGGAGTCATGAGTTGATGTATAAAGGGTAAGCTCTGATTGGCAGGTTGGAAGTTAGAGGGAGGCCACTGCAGATACAGAGTGCTTATGAGGAGCTGGAGATTGACAGGTGGCAGGAATGTAGAGGAAGACAGAGAGAGAGAGAGAGACCAAGAGTGGTGTGCAATGCACCTGGGAGGAGGTGGGGCCAGACCTAGAAAGTTCTGTAGATCTTGCTGCTCAAAGTGTGGTCCTCAGACCAGAAGCAGCATCATCATCTGGGAAGTGGAAGGGAATGGCCCAGACCTCCTGGTCAGAGTCTTCTCACATGATTCACATGCACACTGAAGTTGGAGGGGCGTTGTGGTTTATACTTTGTGAAGGAAGTTGGTCTTTGTCTCTAAAGTCTCTGGAGTGTTTTAAGTGGGGAGGTGACACATCCAAATGTGCATTTTCTTTTTTTTGGGGGGGTTATTTGAGGAGTTGTTCTAAAACTTTTATTTTTATTTATTTTTTTTTAAATTTTTATTTTGTCAATATACAATGTATATGATTTTTATGACCCATCACCAACACCTCCCGCCCTCCTCCCTCTCTCCCCTACCCCCCAAGAATGTCCTTTCCGTTTACTTGTTGTAACAACTTCAAAAAAAGTATAGTTGTTTTATCTTCTTCCCCCCCCCCCCCCCCC
>NW_007732439.1:188902-189428 GCF_000696425.1 Galeopterus variegatus | reverse complement strand
GGGTACAGCGTGCTGTTTCAATACATGCATATACTGCACAATGATTCACTTAGACAGCATACATTTGTACCCATCAGTCCACCATTTTTTCTCGTCCATCCCCCTCCTGCCCTGGCTTCTTCTGGTAATTATTATTCTCCCCTATTTCCATGAGAACCACTTTTAAAATGTTTTTTTTGAGATTCTAAGTATGAGTGATATCATGCAGTATTTGTCTTTTTGTGCCTGACTTACTTCAGTTAACATGACGGTTTCCAGTTCCATCCATGTTGCTGCAAATGATAGTATATCATTTTCTTTAATAAATGAATAGTATTCCATTGTGTATATATACCACAGTTTTTTTTGTTGTTGTTTTTGTTTTGTTTTGTTCTGTTTAATCCATTCATCTCTTGATGGACATTTAGGTTGATTCCATTTCTTGGCTATTGTGAGTAGTGTTGTGATGAACATGGGAGTGCAGGTGTCTTTTATATATTGACATTTCCTTTGGGTATATACCCAGTAGTGGAATAGCTGGGTGGTA
>NW_007732439.1:188125-188652 GCF_000696425.1 Galeopterus variegatus | reverse complement strand
TTTTTTTGGTGGAGTCTTTAGGGTTTTCTATGTATGTGATCATGTCATCTGAAAATAGAGATAGTTTGACTTCCTCCTTTCCATTTAGATGCCCTTTATTGCTTTCTTTTGCCTTATTGCAGTGGCTAGAATTTCCAGAACTATGTTGAATAAGAGTTGGGAAAGTGGGCATCCTTGTCTTGTTCCAGATCTTAGGGGAAAAGCCTCCAATTTTTGTCTATTTGGTATGGCATTGGCTGTGGGTTTGTCATTTATGGCCTTTATTGTTTTGAGGTACATTCCTTCTGTACCTAATGTGTTGAGTGTTTTTATCATGAAGGGGTATAGGGTTTTAACAAATGCTTTTTCTGCACCTATTGAAATTATCATATGTTTTTTCCCCTCCATTCTACTGATATGATGTATCACAACACTGGTGTGATGTTTATAGATTTGCATTTGTTGAACCATCCTTGTATCTCTGAGGTGAATCCCACTTGATCGTGGTGTATGATCTTTTGCATGTGTTGCTGGATTCTGTTTGCCAA
>NW_007732439.1:185663-187438 GCF_000696425.1 Galeopterus variegatus | reverse complement strand
TTCAGCTCCAACAAGTAAAGAGGTTGAAAGTTGTCACTCCCATCTTTACAGAAAGAAAAAAAATTTATTTTTCCTTTTTTTTGTCTTTTTTTGTGTCCGGCAACGGATCGCAACCCTCAGTGTCGCGCCCGTACCGGACCGGGACCGGCAACGGGATCGCAACCCTCAGTGTCGCACCCACACCTCGCTCAGCCAGTGAGCGGGAACCGGTGTGTATGTGGGATCCGAACCCTCGGCAGGAGCGCCACCGCGCTCCCAAGTGGCGCACTGTAGCAGTGCACCACCGGGCCGGCCCCGAAAGAAAAAATTTTTTAAACTGAAAATCAATTACTTTTTTTATACCTGTCAGAGAACTGAAGTTGCAAGACAAGCTACCACTGTGAACTCTGGAGTGACTGGTAAATAATACAGAGAGTCACAACTAAGATCTGCTTAACTGGAACAGAAGCTGCTGGATCCATAACTTGTAGAAACACTTAAATGGTAACTTTGATGAACTGCTGGAAGTTAAGTGTTTAATAGCATGAGAATAAGTTCCTAGTGGCTGCAGTCTTAGTGGAGTCCCCACATTTCTGTAGGTGATACCTCTGGGAACAGAATTATGTCCTCACAGTGAAGAGCTGAGAAGCAGTCCCTTGGGCTCTGGCAGGGGAGGAGTAATCATAATAAATACATAATAAATACAATTTATTGGAGCTTTCTCTCCAATAAATGCCTGCTCTCCAGGGAAAAAGCCTTTCCCAGACCTTTATCTCACCTGGGGAAAGGCATTTCTCCCACTCCAACCCCCACTAGTTTTCTAGTCTCACCTTCGATGGGGGGAGAAGTGAAAGCTAAGAAAATCTTACAGAAGTCCGTGGTAGGAATGCAGGCCAACTTAAAATCTGAGATTTAATTATAACATTGTAGAACATTTCCCTTCCCCCCACCTTACTACAACACCAACAGTTCTCCAATACAATGACAGTGGCTTAGAGCAGAAAGAGCTCCAAGACACAGACTTTCTCTGAGGGAGAGTACTTAGGGATACCCAAAGTCAACAGAGGGAGACAAAAATGAGGATGGTAGAAGAATTTTTAGCTATAGCAAACATTAAACACAACTCAACTCCCAGCCAGGTTAACAGAAGCCTCACCCTAAAGGCCCATTTACTTCAATTCCTATTACCTGATATATTGTGCCCATTTAAAAAAAAAAAAACAAGGCATGCAAATAGGAAAGAATAAACACAGTGTAAAGACCAATCATCACAACAAGATTCAGATATATCACATATGTTGAAATTATCACATAAGATCCTTAAATTAACCGTGGTTAATATGTTAAGGAACCTAATGGAGAATATAAAGAATATGAAAGGAGAAATGGCTAATGTAAGTAGAGAGATGGAAACTCTAAGAAAGAATCACAAGGAAATACTAGAAATAAAAAACACAGTAACAGGAATAAAGAATGATTTCGATGGGCTCATCAGTAGATTGGACATAGCCAACAAAAGAATAAGTAAGTTAATAGAAACTTCCAAAACTGAAGTGCACTGAGAAATATGAATAAACAAAATAGAACAGATCATTAAAGGACCATGGGATAATTTCTAAAGGTGTAAAATTCTCTCAATTGGAATATCAGCAGGATTAGAGGATAGAGCAGAAAAAATATTTGGACTGATAATGAATTAGACCATTCTGAAGTTAACAGCAAAAACCAGATCTAGGAGGGCCGGCCCGGTGGCGCACTGCTACAGTGCGCCGCTTGGGAGCGCGGTGGCACTCCTG
>NW_007732439.1:153419-185079 GCF_000696425.1 Galeopterus variegatus | reverse complement strand
AAAAGTAAATAAGGGAAAAATAGAATTACAATGATCCTGCAATATCATATATGGTCAGAAAGAAAGGAACTGCTCAAACATTGACAATGATGGGGGGATAGGTTAAAGGAACACTAGAACTAAATGAGACAATTTGAACAAAAAAAAGTATTGAATTATAAACCAAAGTATAAAATAATTATTTATAAGGCCATAGTGATGTGTGTGTGTGTGTGTGTGTGTGTGTGTGTGTATATATATATACATATATATACATACATATATATATATATACATATGTGTGTATGTATATATATATATATATATACATACACACATATATATAAAGTGATTAAAAACTGGAAAAAGATAGATAAATCTTCCATGAAGAATAAGTTTAAATTATTTATATAGATTCTCTGTATATATATACATATGTGTGTATGTATATATATATATATATATATATATACATACACACATATATATAAAGTGATTAAAAAGTGGAAAAAGATAGATAAATCTTCCATGAAGAATAAGTTTAAATTATTTATATAGATTCTCTGCCCTAAAAAAGGTGGGGCATAACTCCCTACTCCTAAAGTGTGGGCTATGCATGTTGACTTCCTTACAAGGAGTATGGGATGGAAAGGGGGTAAAGAAGAATAACTTTACAGCGAGGAAACCTGACAAACACTACTCCAGCCAGTTAATCAATACTGACATCACTGGTGCTGTGTCAATTCTGATAGCATACAGCCTTGACTTGATGTAATGAGAGAGGCATTTTTACCTCTGTGGTCTTCCTCCCCAAACCCATAATCTCAGTCTAATCATGAGAAAAGCATGAGATTAGCCTCAGCTGAGGGGCATTACGCAAAATACCTAACCAGTATTCTTCAAAACTGTCAAGGTCACTGAAATAAGGAAAGTCTGAGAAACTGTCACAGCACAGAGGCGCCTAAGGAAACACAATGTCTAAATGTAATGTGGTATCCTAGATGGGATCCTGGAATGGAAAATGGGAACTGGATAAAAACCAAGGACATTTGAATAAAATATGGATTTTAGCTAATAATAATGTATTGGTACTGTTAATTAATTGTGAAAAATGTACTATACTCATGTGAGATGTTAATAATAGTGGAAACTTGGTGCAGGTTATATGGGAAATCTGTAATTTCCTCAAACTTTTCTATAAATCTAAAACTATGACATTTTAAAATTTTTAAATTATTAAAAAAAAAATAATCAGGACATCATTCCTGACAACTCTTAAGATTATGATTGAAGATGTTATGAAATAACTCAGAAGCTACCAAGTAACAAGTGTGATCATTAGTATAATAAATAAATGAATAAGGAAATGACATACTGAGCTAGACTCGTCCTTAATTCTGAAAGTCTGTACCATTGTAGTGTACTGGTTTATGAATAAAATGGTCTTTCTCATCTACAGAGATATTAGTGACCCCTTTCATTAAGCACAATTTAAAGTAGTGATTCTAATAGTCATATGTAAGCACTCATATTTCCAATCCCATTTGGCCTCAGTTTTTCTGGCTTATAGCCAGATAAGCAAAACAACAACAACAACAACAACAACAACAAAACAAAAACAAAAACAAAACACAAAAACAAAGGATATTGCACTCAAGAGTTGACTTGACTACTTGCTTTGGCTAAGCCACTTCAGCTCTTAGATCACAGTCATCTCATTTACAAAATGTGAATATGAAGCTTAGATACAGCCAAATGCCTTCTAGAAGTTAACAGTCACATTAAGAAGCAACTATAAAATAATGGGAAGGAAGTCCATAAGTATAGATTAATTTTTCTCCAGGGAAAGTTTGTTTCTGGACAGTAAATATGTTTGGCCATGTTAGCAATACGAGCCCTTTCAGTGGTTTTTACGTGCTTGATTCAAACACTGTTTGAAAGAGCTAGTAATGGTCTTTTCAAATACTGACAGATCACACACACAGGCACAAAGATCCATCACTCTTTTTTTTCTGCATTCTACGGTGAGCCAATTTTCCTGGAAAGTTATATTCTTTATTTAAATATTAATTACTTTGTAAGTTAGTTCCTTGGAACTTTAAAAACTATGTTTCTTCAAATCTTAACATTTTGTACTTAGTTGTTAGAAATATTTCACGTTATTTGACCATATTGTGGGATTATTTAAATATGCAGGTAGTTTCCAATTCTTTAATGAATTTTATTTCTAAAGTATGTTTGTAAGTTGGCTTTGGAAACTGGGATAAATTTCACATCGAAAGGTGGTCTGTGTTAACACAGGAAAAAGTAACACTCCCCTATAAACATGGAGAAATTCTGCATGAAGTATTACATTAAAAACAACAAATAAACCCGGCAGTCTGAAAACTGACATCTGCAAATTCCAGAAAAGGAAGAGTGATGTCAAAATTGGAGCGTGAGGGGAAGCTGAAGCACAACCATCCCCTGGGGAAATGAAACAGATGTAGCCTTTATAATGAGGGACTTGGAGGACAATCAAGCTCAGTCTGCATGGGGCAGGAAGCGAGACGTCAGGATCCCAGGAAGAGGAAAGGTTCCAACCTGACCCTCCACAGTAATGTCACGAGACCTTCATGACCAATTCACATGGAAGACCAGGGCTTTCTTTGATGATTCAGGAGTGAAAAGCACTTTTCCATGTTGAATATAAAAGGCAAACGTGTAGCCCAAGGATGCTTAGAAGGTAGCATGAGGTCACAGCCAAGAAAGGAGCCAACACCAAAAAATCAGACACAGGAAATAGAATGTCCTGCTCACATCTTTGAACTACCAGATCAGGATGGAGGATATTGGATCTTTCCCCCCTTCTCTCCCTTCTAGTGATGTCGAGCTTTGAGAACTGAGTTCAAAATACTACACAGTTCAGAGTGCACTTTCATCATCTGCCTACGCCAGAGCCCTTCATTGTATATTAATTTTTCCCTTTTATGCTGATCCCCACTTGCTTTCCCTTCCCTACCACAAGCTTTCACTTTTAAAATCTTTGTCGTGTGTGTATTTATGCATGCATTCTCCTAAAATACGTAATGTTTTCTGTGCATGTGTGTTTACATTAATGGTATTTTTGTTATAAATTGTGTTCTTTCTCTTTCCTTTATTAGTAGCAGAGTGACCTCAAGGGCTATTTATGACCCTGCTATACATCCATTGGATTAAACTGCTGAAGAGGATTCCATACGATGCACCCACTGCACTGAGCTTACCCACCCTTTGGAAACAGATATCTAGTCTGTGTCCTACTCCAGCTTCCACCCACATTCTGTGTTTATGGAAACAGTGAGTTGGGGCCAAAATGCTACTGTTACTGTGGCAAACAACCTTATACATAACCTCTGTTGAAACTATGTAAATATTTTTGCTATACATACCCAAGAGTAGACTTCCTAGATCAGAAAACATGTACATCCTACATTTAGCTAAATACTGCCAGCCTTCTTTTCTGAATGGCTTAACCAATTTACACTTCCACCAAAATTTAATAAATGTTCTCTTCTGTCCACATCCTAGCCAAAATTTTGCACTAACCATCCTACAAATTGTTGCCATTATTATGTATATTAATTATCACATTACTATTACGGTTTGCATTTATTTAATTATTGGTTTCAACCATCTCTTCAAATACTTGTTAGACATTTTGGCTCCCTTTGATATGTCTATTCAAACTGTACATTTTTCTATTTGATTTCTGGACACTGTGTTGTTTATTTATAGGAGTTCTTTGTATGCACAATATGACTTTTCTTTGTCAACTAATCCTCTCTCTGTTATCTGTTAATTTTCTCTATCTGTCCTTTGAGGAATCAGCATTATTAATATTGCTTAACTCAAGACTATCAATGCTTTGATGAATGATTGGCAGTTTGTGGGTAGTGTTTAAGAAGTTTTCACATCCTAAATTTATAAAGATATTCTTCAACATTTACGTATTAGCATTTTTGTTTTGTTTTCCACATTAGGTCATTAATCCCTGTTGAGCCCATCAGTGAATATAGCATAGAATAGGGACCCAGTTCTGGATTTAGCCAGTCATTCTAACATCATTAGTAAACTCTTTTCTTCGTTGCTTTCTGTTGCCTCCTTTATCATACATAAAATTTCTTTACACACATAGAACTGTGGCTGGGTTATGTATTAGGATTCACTGGTCTATTTGTTCCTGTGCTAGTCCGTACTCTTGTTATTGGTTTTTGTAATGTACCTTAACATCTGCTGAAGTTAATCACTCCTTTCCGATTTTCTTTACCAACATGAATTTTGATACTATGAAATATATTGTTTTATCTGCATTTTAGAATGGATTTATTAAATGCTCAAAATACCTTAATTTCAATTTGATTTGCATAGCATTAAATGCATAGATTACTTTGGGATATCCTTGCACTTTAAGCTTTTTTAAAATCTCTAAACAATTCTATGTGTGCCTAATTACTCAAGTACTATTTTATTCAACAAGCTAGAGATTAAATTTTTTCTCCATAAAATTTTGAATAATCTGACTAGTTTTATGACTCAATAATTTATAATGTCTTCCTATTTGGCCTTCACCCTTCTCCAGACTTTCCCCGCCCCACCCCTCCTATATACATGTATGTTTATATTCAGCATTACTCTCTCTGTGGCTCCCATGAATTTCACATTGGTTCTTCAGATTCCTATACTTTTCTTTTTCTTCTATGGCATCTCTGGAGTTGAAATGTTAGAGGGGACCTGAAGCTTGTGCTGTTTTGCCCTCATGGCCCTATTGGTTTTCTATGATGAGCTGAGCTGGACTTTTTGTTACTTGCAAGTGAACCTCCTAATTGAAATAGCACATACATATGTGGCACACCCACCACTCTGATAGACCCAGGGCTGCCAGTGAGCATCATTTTATAATTGTCATAAGATTTTTCTCTCGCATTGCCTAGTCTTTCTCAATCTCATGTTCCTTCCCAGTTCTCTGGTACCCAGTGTCATCACAAGACTCACTAGGTCTTTCTCCTGTTCCTTCCACCAGCTCCAAGCAGTGAAACTGTTCAATGTCCGTAAGGGCTGGCTCTACCCTCTACCACCAAACAATAATTTCTTTTTCTTTTTTGTTTTCAGTGATCTAATCCTAAACATTTAAAAGAGATCATCTAATTGCTTATACCAAGTGAATTTAAATTCTGATGAAGACAATTTCAACCCAAATCAATTTATAATTTGCGAAAAATTTCAGAGTGTAACAAAGAAAAACAATTCATCAAGTCCAGGGCAGAGTATGTCTGGGCTATGCCCTCACCAGGCAAGCAAGAAGTTCTGTCAGAGAGGCTGTTCCATGGGTTACTTTCTTCAGCATACATTCACCTTTTCTGCATCTTCTTCCCTTATTTTAATTTTGAGTGCCTTCTAAGTACATAGGATTTACAAAAGCTCTGCATTTTTTGTTTGTTTTCCCCCACATTCACTCTTCTGACATTACAATGGGGCCTGAAGCATTCGGAGAGAGACCGGGGCCTATTCCTCAAACTGTTTAAGTGCAGGTCAATCTTTAAGGCTGAACTGCAAGGTATGTGAATTGTTAAACCTAGGCCTCCAAAGTCTAGACACTAACCCAGCAAACCTCCAAATTCTAATTAGCTTTCTCTTTAATCACATTTTACTTTCCCTTTCCATTTTTACTGTGTACAATTTCAGGCTGTTAATAGGATAATAGTCCTTCTACCTTTGTTTGCAGGATATGTCATTTCAAAATTTAATAACCGAAAAATGTCCAAAGGGGAATTTCATCGGATACACTCCACTCATTAGTAAAGGTTATTGAAGTTCTCTATAGCGTATACGTAGAATACAAGGGTCATTCTTCTTATTTCTTGTTGTTTTACTCTTTTTTATTCTTGTCTCCTAACCTACCCATATTTACAAAGATATAAACAGGCATATTTGATACATGCAGAAGTCCGCCAGCATTTTAATGAGAAAATTGTGCAATTAAAAATTTTTGCAATTTTTTTGTCTCTTGAGAATTGCAATTGTGTTCATGAATTCTTCAGTGTGATTTTAATAAATCAGAGGAAAATAAGGAAAAAAATGATTAATGTGCTAATCAACTTTTTCAGTAATTTAAAAATTTTCAGATTTATGAGATACAATCATTGTTGCAACTTTTAGTGTTTTACTTTTCAAAGTATAGTTATATGTTTTATGATTATCAAATATCAGGTTGTATTGGGAACATACTCATTAATAAAAACATTATTTCACATTTCAGGTATTTTCATTAGCCATATCTAGAATTATTAGTGAAAAGGGAATTATTTCTTAATCAACATTGATTATAAATAGTTATCCTTACTATTCCACTTTCTAACTTAGTATTATAGTATACAATTTAGTGCTGTACTTACTATTCTACTTTTGATTTTATAAGCTCAAGGTAATTGTAGAAAATGCTTTAGTAAGTGCTGTAGGTAGAGAAGAGACACTTGGGTTTTGAAGGTGGTTTTATAGTTTAAGAGAAAAAATTAATTTGATTTTGTTTTTACTTTTGTTTGTTTTTTGGAAAAGCCTCTTCTTAACTGGTAAGCCTATAATGTCACATCCGTAATCCCAGGAAGAGCTTTACCAGGTGTGTGTGCTGCCCGGATCACACAGTTCAATGATCTGTTTTATCTGTCTCAGTACAATCCCTTCTCTAGCCAGTTACTGATGCTGTAATCATAATCTTGAAATGTGTGGGTAAATAAACAATCCCTTTGTCATAAACGTATAACTTCTCATTTGCTCTTCTTAAGGGACTCTTAATGGTAAAACTATGGAAAAAAATGAACAATTTCTTTCTTTCTCTTTATTTAAAAACAATAAATTGGAACCTATGATTTCAAAATTTCTTTCCAGTACTTCATTAAATTGGCTCCCATGTTATGTAAAAGTCCCTTGTGAAGAATATGTTTCCAAAGGAAACTTGTTTTATTAAGCTCTAAGCTAAGTCCTATCCTCAAGCTTTACCACTGTCTTCTGATCTAAGAAGGTCCACAGAGATGGCCTATCTCTTCCCTGAGATTATTTAATAAATATTTTTTCCATTAATTCCCCTTATACATAATAATTAATAATAATACAAAATTAATGCAGTCATTTCCTCTACACTGAATGGTCACATATGCAGGTCCTATTCTGGGTTGGCATGTGGAATAGATTAGGCATTTTAGAATGCTGAACCATTTCCATACAAGAAGTCAAATTATTTACCGAGGAGGAGTTTCTTAATTTTTTTTCTTCCAAGGGCTGGGACACACCAGATAAAGCATTCCTCCTCTTTACCACAAACCACAAAATTAGGGAAGATAAATGGGTTTTCCAGGGTTTGCCAAGACTTGATTCAACATTACTGGAATAGAATCATATTATTCTCTCAAGACTCAGGTAGTTTAAAGCCATTTGGTAATTTTTTCCATATTTTGTTCTTAAAAAGATCTCTCTTCAGAAGTTCCACATTTCAAATCTTAAAACTTTAGTCATTTGGTTTTGAGTAATTCAGTGGGAGGAACGTTAAGTATTTTTCCTCCCATTCAGCCATGTTTTCTTTGGTCGGTGCCATTTAGTTTTTCTGGTTTACTCCTTCAAATTTTTCTAGATCATTTTCCTGCACTATTAAATATGAAAGGGAAAACATTAGCCCAACATTTTTTTTGACATTAGGCTTTTGGCAAAATATTGAATTGAAAGGCCAAGCTATAGATAGATGATAGGTCAATAGATGGATGGATAGATACAGATAGATAGATTCCTAAAAATTGAAAAGGAGACCGAACTTTAAAAATAAGATCTAACTTTAAAACATGAATAAAATGTAATAACTAGTTTGTACTTCAACTAACATGGGCTACTTGATATTTTTCAGTAAAAATGGAATTCAAGACATTAGAAATGAGAGTGAAGAATTCATTAAGTGTTTGATAAATTTTTCATTCTAGTTTATAGGTCAATCCTTTTAAAAATATTAAATTTGGAAAAACTCACACAAAATGAAATTTTTAGGAAAGCTTCTGGCCTGATTTTTTTGCTTAGTATATCCATAGTCTTATGGTTATTTCTCAGGGCAGACTTATGTTTTTCTTCCCTCTGTTTTTTGTCTTACCCATGTTTATTGTCTTACCTTTGCTCCGAGTTGCCTCTCTTCAGAGATTCACAACATATTATATAAGCTAAAGGAAGCATGTTACTAACCAAGTAACACTGAAAACCACTAAGTGAATTTTATTCCTTTTACTGTCTAAGAAGCTGGTGTGCATTGGCTGTGGAATTGGCTGATAAACATAGTTCAGGTAGAATTTCTAAAGGAAAGTGGGACTTCAACTTTTCTCTGACCAAAATTTTAGTTTTCAATTTAACTCCAGTTTCTTCTTTCCACTAGTGGAAAAAGGTGGTATAGAATTTCACTTATCTTTGGATTTGTGAATGCTAATTATTCATTTGAAACTGTAGCACTTTCTTTTTACCCTCCTCTAGAAATCCCATTATCACCAAAAGAAAATCATAGCTAAAAATGGAAGAATACACAAGAATAATTTCTTTGATAAATTGTCATTTTTTCCCCCTTGTTTTAGATTTCTGAATTGGGAAACAACTTAAAATTAATGGATGTACTTTAAAAGAGTATTTCTCTTATTTTCTCCTTTCATAATGTTATTAAATTAATAGTGCCTTAGAAGTGAGGAAAGACAATATTTAAATTATTTACTCGGTCCTCACTATAAAGTTTGATATTCACAGATCAAAAATAGGCACTATTAGACTTTGCTGAAGACTCACTCTAATTGAGTAATCTTGTAAAAATCCTGATCACTGTGCATCAATTTGCAACACTATCTGCAAAGGTCTGAGTGCACATGAGCACCCACAGATATTTGGAATTCAGTTTTCAAAGCATTTTGTTACCAGTTCATAATCAGTTCATTTTGTTGACAAAGAATTTTAATTTCTGCTATTTTTGTTAATTATAAGTTATTATTAGTTTAACTTCATTCTTATCAGCTTGATTTTATTATACTTGTGTGAAGTTAATACATGTTTACATTAACAATATTTTTGACCTGTAGTTTTTCATTGACTAGACTTCAAGCCCTGTGCATTTTGCAATTCCAAACAGAATGATCCATACCCCTATTGCAAAGCAGACATATATATATATATATATATACGTATGTATCATTCCTGTAAGAACAGTTTCAGGTAGGTGTGTTTATTGCGATTTATAGATAAGAAAGTTGATGCTCAAAAGGTATAGGTAATTTGCTCAAGATCGTAATATAGGACATGTGGCGAGAGCTGAAATTAAAACTGAGATTTACCTTATTCTCAAGTCTAGGTTTATAACTACAATGCTTTATTAACTCCGAAAGATTGTGTAGCTATTTAGTGGGCATCAGAATAGTGTCAAAGAATGTTAGGGATGGAAGAGATATTAAAGATCATGTCATTCTAAGGTGGGGAAACGGAAATCTATAAAATCTATAAAATCTATCCTTAATGTGATATTCTTATTTAGAGGCAGAGGAAAAATATTCTCTTATTCAAGTGTCCATTGAAGAGAATCCCAAAATGATTATTTATATTTTATTTTAAATCCTTTTGGCATTACTGCTAAAGTGTTAGTAAATTCCTATGGCCTTTAAACGTTTATTCTTTGCCTACTGCTCTATTCTTAGAAAGAAAGTCAAGCAGTAAGAAGAGATATACTAATGTTTTAGATGGGATGGTCTGGAAATGCTTCTCTGGTGAGTTGACATTTGAGAGGATACATGGAGAAAGTGAGGTGACCTGCCATGGGGATGACTGGAAAGCATTTTCTGCAGAAGGGCCAAGTGATAAGGCAATGAAGCCCAGGTGTGGACGCTGTGTTTAAGGAACGACAAGGAGCTTGGTCTGGCTCTAGTGGAGAGATCAGAGTAGAAGAAAAGGCCAGAAAGTTAGCGGAGGTAACACGGGTAACAGGGGAGTTGTTGTGTTAAGGACTTGGCTTCACCCTAAAGAAGGTGTGAGGCTACTTATCTGATATATTTAAAAATAATTTTTCTGCTTATGTAAAAAAGTAGAATGAAAAGGGTAGAAACAAGAAGAACAACCAAGGATCAAGTACAGTCAAGAAATGCCAAGGGCTGGGCTAGGATGGTGGTAATGGAGATAAAGAGATGCAATCAGAATTTAGATATAACTTTTAAGTAGAATTAATAGCACTTAACAAATGTGAGATAAGAGATAAAAAAGGAATTGATACATTAGCAATGTAATTTATGGCTGTTTACAATGTCAGTGGTGAAAAATTTTCATCTTGTTTGTGAATGTTGTCCAATGGCAATGGTTACTTAGAAATTCAGACTGGCTGTGATCAGAAAGACAGAGAATAACAAATGCTGGTGAGGGTGTGGAGAGAAGGGAACGCTCCTGCACTGCTGGTGGGACTGTAAATTAATACAGCCACTGTGGAAATCAGTATGGAGGTTCCTCAAACAACTACAGATAGATCTTCCATATACCCAGAGGAATGGAAATCATCATGTCGAAGGGATACCGGCACTCCCATGTTCATAGCAGCTCTGTTCACAGTATAGCCAAGATGTGGAACCAACCTAAATGTCCATCAATGGATGACTGGATCAGGAAACTGTAGTATATACACACCGTGGAATATTATACCATAAAAAAGAATGAAATTCTCCCATTTGCAACAATATGGATGAGTCTGGAGAAACTTACGATGAGTTAAATAAGCAAAACAGAGAGGGATAAATACCACGTGTGCTCACACATAAGTGGGAGTTAAGAGAGAAAGAAGGAAAGAAAGAAAGACCACAGTGGGGCCTTGGACTTGCAGAGGGAGAGGGCAGACCTAGGGATACAAAGTGGAGTGGAGAAGGGGGGAGGGAGACAGAGGTCACGGATAATGAGGGGATAAATGGGTGGGGACATGGGGTTTAATCACAGTTTGTGGTAATGGACACGTTGCCAGTATGGATCTGGCCATCACATCTTAGGCACAAGTGGTGACAATTTGCTTTGCACCCCATGAATATTCATAACCAATAAAAACAAAACATTTAAAAGAAAAAAAGAAATGTTTTTAAAAGAAAATTTTGAGTCACACCAAAAAAAAAAAAAAAAAAGGGTTGAAACAGCTAGTAATGCAATGTTGACCATGTGTGGAGGAAAAGGAAATACTGGGATACATGCCGTGTATTTCTGATCTTTAGTTGAGACTAAACAGACTAAAATTTATTTTTACTCATTGATCCATCTGATTTTTATGTCCTCTTCTGTTTCAGGTCACTGGTCCCTCCATGTTGTTAGATATACACACACACCAGCACACAACCATGTAAGCCACTTAAATTAAAGTTTAAAGAAAAGATTTCAGAAAGTTTTCTCATACTTCCTCAGTTAGCTCCAACTCCCTACTCGCAGTCACTATTCTGATTTCTTTTTACTCTGGATTACCAATATCTGATCTCAAACTTTGTTGGTCTGGTTTCTTTCATCCAGCATATTTATGATGTTATCCATATTTTTTGATTATCAGTTGGTTTATTTTTTTATTAAAGCTAAGGAGTATTTCATTATAAAAATACATCCCAATATACTTATCCAATCAATTTCAAGCCATTAAAAATAAAGTCACAATATACATTCCTATAAAAGTGACAGTCTTCATTTTAATTTTCTTTAATTGATGATATCTTCATGGAGAACAGGAGACAAAAATTAGGACCTACACAGAATGAGGTCATAAAATCCCACATAGTGCTGGAACCCTTGAAAGGAGACCTCCCCCCTGATTCTTTAAAAGAGGGTTATCTTAAAAAAGAGAAACAGTGAAGAAAACATGTCTGTTTCAAATTGGTCCCTGGGTGAGATTTAATAAAAAGAAAAAGAAAAAAAATTCTTTCTTGAGCACTGGGAACAGCAATCCAGCACTCAACAGATTTTAGGTTAAAATGGATGCTATCTGGGTGTTCTGAAAATCTCCAAACTGGGATTTTAGTTGTGAAGTGTTCTGGATTGCACATTTATCCAGGCACCTAACAGAAACAAAAACAAATCCTCAGTAGAAAAGTGGTGTTTAAGTTCAGCTCTAAAAGGTTACCAAGGATAAATTTCCAAGAAACACATAGTCTACCTCTCCCTACACACAAACACACACATACATGAGGGCGCAAGACGCGATGAGTTGACAGAAGCAACAAAGTGAAACAGTCATCTTACAAAACTGAGGATCATTAAAAAGTTGTTTAATATTATTGAAGAAATCAAAGGAGTTATTTAATACATGACTAAGAAGCAGAAAAAAATGACTAAACAAATTTGAGGAATCCAGATATATAAAAATGAAAAAATGAAATACTAAAAACTCAAATCTCAGTGTATAGGTTTAGTCAGGCACAGATGAAAAGGAAAATTCATGAACAGGAGATTAGATGTAAAGAAATGGACTCAAATACAGCAGATAAGAATAAAGAAGTGGAAAATCTGAGAGGAGTGCTGAGACTTGGACAATGCAGTGACGCTTTCTAACACGACGCGCATTATCAGAGGGCGACAACGGCAAGCGCACGAAGATGCAATGTGCGAACACTTGGATTTCAAAATCACAAGGTGGCTTGTTTTCTCTCCCTCACAAAGTTTTTTAAAATTGAGATATACTCACACTGCATAAAATTTATCCTTTAAAAGTATACAATTCAATGCTCTTTGGTATATTCACAAAGTTGTGCAACTATCATCACTATCTAATTCCAGGACATTTCCATCACCCCCAAAGAAATCCAGTACCCATTAGGGGTCACTCCTTAGTCCACTTTCTGTCTCTCCAGAACCGTCTACTTTGTGCATTTCATGTAAATGGAATAACTCAACATGTGGCCTTTTGTGCCCAGATTCTTTCACTTAGCATACTATTTACAAGACTCATCCATGTGGCAGCATGTGTCAGGACTTCATTCCCTCTTATGGCTGAATGATATGCCACTGTATGGACAGACCACATTTTTTCTCCATTCATCACTGGGGTTCATCATTTGAGTTGTGTCCACTTTCCGTCTACTATAAATACTGTTGCTGTTGTTTCATTTTCCTTGATGGACATTCCACTGCCTATCTCTATCCCCTCTCTCCCTGTTCCAGTCTCCAGCAACTGTTTCTTCCATCCTCAGCCTCAAGGAATGTTGTTCTAGATAGTTTATGTTTAGATGCAATGAAATATAGAAAACACAATACAACTTTGTAAATAGATTTTGGGGACATCGCCATGTTAGCATCCAGGCTAGACATAAACACATTCAGAATACTCCATACTATCACTGCCTCATGATCTTTCAAAGCAAAAACTAAAAAGTGAAACCATTTCAACTCCTACCCTAACTGTGTGTCCTGAAATGGATTTCTTACTGCTCTTTAAGGAAATTACAAGATGTCAGTATTATATTGTTTTATTTTCTCACTTAGAATTCCATGAAGAAGTTTAGATCAAAAAATATAATTTAAAACATCTCTATTAGACAAAACTATGTCTTAATGAATTCTGCTTATCCTGTTTTTAGAGATAACCACTGTCTCTGGTCTGAGCTGCACCTGACTGAGGGTGATTTTAATTGACACCAGGGTGTGATCAAATAGCTTAACGGAGAAAAGGGGAGCTTAGCAGATGAAAGACATGCCTCAGTGTCCACTGCAGTCTTATTTCTGTCCCAATTCACAAAGCTTTGAGCCTGTGTTGGAGTATGTGTCCTTTCTCCTTTGTTTAACAGACGATTTGCACAACCAAAGCACCCACAGCTGGTACTGATCAGACCAGGCTAAACACTCAAAAACTTAACATCAGTGAAGTCAGTCCAGGGGTCAGACATCCCTGGCAAAAGTAGCTCAACATTGTTTTGTGAAATTACTTGCAGATTCATCATGTTACCAGTAAATTTCAGTGTGAATGGGATCCCAAAGGCATTCGTGTGCTTGCGGATGTGCTTTTAAAGCTCAAGCAAAAAGTAAATAACTGCCTAATTTGCATGACTGAAAATATGAACCTGAGGGGTGGGTGTGGAAGGGGCAAACTAAGTAGGAGAAAAAAACTAATATTCCCGAACAGCAACTAAGTTAGCAGAACCACTTAAAAATAAAATGACCTTGAGAGTTGGAAGCCCATTTGAAAAAATACATATAAATAAATGTGTGTGTGTGTGTGTGTGTGTGTGTGCGCGCGTGCGTGTGTGTGTTAGCATATGAGAGCTTCCAAAAAGCTCATGGAAAGATTTGTATTATATTTTAATTCTATTTTCCATGAACTTTTTTTGAAGTACCCTTGTGTGTGTATATAAGCATATATATATATATATATATATATATATATATCAGAACTTTAAACAGTCAGGGAGGGCTGTGATCCAGAATAGAAAGGAAATAGAAATGCTTTAATTTTTCCCTAAAGCAACAGAAATTTGTTGTGTATATTTGGATGTGGATTTTATATTTTTTACCACTTTGGTGGGTAAGCTGAAAAAAACCATTTCTTCCATTTCATGACATTATGGCCATTTTGAACTGAGATTCAGGCCACTGGCCAGAAACATTAGTTTGGTTGGGCAAAAGGTTAATCCAAAGCTAATGCACCATTCTTACTTTGCTGGTTTACGGAATAGACTCTTCAGCCACAGCACCCTGAAACAATTGAAAAGTAACAATTTGTAGGAAACTTCACTTGTGATAGCTATGCCAGACACTCTATTGCTCCAGAGTAAACAAATCTTATTTGCTTACTTATGAAATAAGCCAAAAACATAGGGAATGCTTTAAAATTAAAGTTTAAACTCAGGCTCCATTGAGTTTCTGTTTCTTTAACAGGTATAAGTTGGGTCTCTCCCCTGGGAATGCATTATCTTTTCTGTGAGGGGTGCTCTCTTTGAACCTTTTGCTTACTTAGCCCTTAAATTATTGTAATTGTTTATTATTTGAATCCATTTCTCTTTGAGAAAAGAGACCATATCTTATTTAGTTTTGTATTTCCAGTGTCTGGCATATAGTAGCTGCTCAATAAATGTACACAGACTAAAACAGTTATTGGCAGCAATCAAGATTATGAAAAGGATGTACTGCAAACTGGTTGACATTATGATAATTACTCATTGTTTAGAATCTTTCCTCTAAAAACATGTAAATCCCTTGGGTATGAAAAAAAATTGTCTGGAAGGGTTCATTGGATTGGCTTTCCTTGAGAGACAGGCAACATTTTTTCTTCTCGATCCATAATTGCAATAAAGCGAGCACAGCCATTCTGGTAGTCTTTCAGCGGTTGCTAAAATAATCTAGACTCATAAAAGAGAAGAGAGTTAGACACATGGAAGAAGATGAAGGCGAAGGCAGAGGCAGAAAAAAAGGGAGGAGCGGAGAGAGAGGGAAAGATTGGCTAAGAAAGTTACTGCTATGTTTGTCTTAAGACATTAGCACCTTTTATGTAATTGTACTTTGGCCCCAAATTTTATTTTTACCACATGTGCCTTGTTTTAAACTAACTCCTAGAACCGTGCCATGAAATATTCCTAGTTCAGCATCACTCTGGGGTCCAGTTCAAGAACCTATTTCTAGTCCTCATACTTTAACCCTCATATGCCAGGAAAAATGGCCATTGCTACTTACCATCTGGATCCAATGTACTCTTTTTTTTTTTTTTTTCCTTTTTGTCTTTTTTCGTGTCCGGCAATGGATCGCAACCCTCAGTGTCGCGCCCGCACCTCGCTCTGCCAGTGAGCGGGAACCGGTCTGTATGTGGGATCCGAACCCTCGGCGCGAGCGCCGCCGCTCTCTCAAGCGGCGCACTGTAGCAGTGCGCCACTGGGCCGGCCCCCAATGTACTCTTTTTATTTTGTATTTTTGCATTTTTAAACCATTTAGCAAATAATTTACAACAGTAAGAACAGAGAGATAATAAAAATGATTTAGAAATTTTCATAAGAATTTAAACAGTAAACTCAAATTTTATTCCATATTTTCCCAATTTTGGCATTATATATGAACACAATGGGCAATGTCCCTGAATGCAATTAATTGCTTATCACCAGTGATACATGAATCTGGGGACATATTAATCTTGTAAATACAGATTCCGTATTTCAAATACATATCTAATAGGTTTTAGCTTATCATTAATTCTATTCTAATAGCATTTGCATCATCAAAACACAAAACCTGACAACAATTTTTGAAACTTTTGGATAACTCATAACTTTTGCTACATCTTCTTTGCTCTGTGATTCCAAGCCATTTGAGTTTTATGTTTATAATCACCATTTACAGTATCAATAATTTTTTTTCATTTCTACACCACTAATTTTTTTCCAACCACCTTTTTATGCACACCTGTTTTCAACATTTGTCTGCTTATAAACTGTATCAAGTAAAGCCTGTTGCACAGACATCACAGTAGGTGAAAGAATACTGTCACATATTCTTTTAATAAAAGGGGATGGTCCAGTTTCTGTCATCAAAGCATGGGGATGTCCTTCCTGTTAAATGACTAACCATATGAGAAAACAATATTCCCTTTTCATCCTTAAAAACACATTGTTCATTCTCTGATCTTTGAGTTTGAGAAAATTCATCTAGGATATTGTCATCTGAGTATTTATAATATGAAATTTTGCTTATGCAATGAATTTTACAACCAATATTAGAGTACACAGTGCTTCTGTCTGTTTGCATTCAATTTCTGATTCATCTTGCAGTTGTGAAATATCTTCCTGTCTTAGTTTTCTTCTGTTTGCCATTATGGGCTGAACATGAGAAATTCTTAATTCAAAATTGTGTTCAGTGAAAACTAAAAGTAGACTACGAAACTCGTGTCTCCAGTCTCCTATCATGCTTTCTCAAACGATCATGCAGCACTCAAACAACACAATAAGAAAGCTGAAAGATGATTCTATAGTGAATATTTATTTCATCATTTATCAAGCTTTTAGATGACTTCATTATTCTTCTGTTTTCTTATTTTTTTTTCCTCATGTTTTTAGCATAGTTGGGAATAACTGATGAGTAATGAAAAAATAATTCCGAGGATAATGAAATAGCAAAATGTTTAAGATACAGGAAAAAATGAAACCACTAAGAACTGGTAATATATCTTATACAAAAGGGTCCAGTGGATTGAAAAGATAGGAACACAGTATATCTAAAAGTGTCCAGTGGGTCCAAATGAAAATTTCAAAATGGAATGAGTTTTATTCTAGCTTTTAAAAAGAGAGAGAATTATTTTCTTTGTTCTTTGGAAGATTGCTAAGAAAGAGTGAAAGTCATGAAATATTGATACTTAACAGAACTGTTTTAAAAAAAATTCAAAAATGAAAACTGGGCCAGATGAACAGTGATGGTGTAGTAAGATAATCAGATATATGACAAATACTTTTTGACAGCAGAAATTAGCAATATATATTTGTATGCTGAAATACACCATCCTTTCTCCTACATCATGTAGGTACCCTGTTGAGTCACATTATGTATGTACACTCTGGTGTTCCACCTTCATTTTATTATTGCAACTTTCTTCATAAACACAATTTGGTATCAGTTTTGCTCTTGATCAATCCTGAGGACTTTGATCTAGTTCACTGCCCCCACAGGTGGAAGACTGTGAAAATCTTGATTTGGTAAGCAGCTTGAGCTTTTGATCTGAAAATAAACAGCTTCCAGAGAAATAGGACCAAAACACATTTTATTTTCCTGGCTCTGTTTCTCTTTGCCACCCAAGAACTCCACCTGCATGCAAATCACCTCCTTCCACATTATATCTGGGAGCACCTTTTGGGTACCTCACATGTGTTCAAGGAAATGTTCACAATCCTGCAGGCATAGTACTTTTTGGCGTTACTGTTAGAATAGCAACGTTCTTGCCCACGGTTGCTAGGCCAAGTGCAAAGTCTCTCCCCTTGATAAGCCAAGCCCCCAATTTATTCACTGGTAGCTTCTATAACAGGGTAACAGCACTGGAGAGGAGTGAAGAATGCCTATTTTTTTTCTTTTTTATATAACAATCTGTTGGAGGTATCCCAAAGAAGTATTGGTTGGGCCCAAATGTACTAATGAGTTCAGGGAAGCGGCATGTACAGGTTTTATTTGCAAATCTCTCTCTTTTCTTTTGCCCCATACGAGATTCCATAAGGTTGCGCAGGGCTAACTTTGAGTCAGGGCCACATGCAAATGCTATTTTTCTCTGAGGGTGATTGAAAGTATCTGGCTTCCTGCTTCTTCACTTAGTTCTGTGATGTCCCAGTAGGTTTTCTGCAGTCTCCTTGCAAATAAACTTCTATGGAGTTCCCTTAACTAGTGGGTCAGAAATGTTCAATAAATTTCATCACAAAATGCTTTTGCCCCTTTGACAATTCAGATGAAATATAAATCAAATTCATGTGGGACCATTTAAAAAATTGCCAAACATGACCAAATTTCCTCAAATGTCACGGTGCAGGTTGAAAAGCAGTATCTTAAACTGCAATGTCTCTGTAGTTAAATCACTTTTTGTTTTGTTTCCTATCAACAAATGTTGTAGTTATTGTGTCAGAATTTAAAGAACAAAATTTGTGAAAAAGTAAATTATAATTTTATTAAAAATATGGATTGGACCATTGTATGCTCATGATTATTAATCTGAGCTTGAGATAGACATTGAGAAGAGAGAACAATATTTTTTTCTCAAACTTGCAATTCATTTGTCTCAATTTTTTATGTTTTGACAATATTTTGGTTGGCTACTTGAAATATGTTGAATACAAATAATTACATAAAATGCTCAGTTTTACAAAATTGGCATCACATTGTAAATTCAGCTTTACAGCCTCCATTTTTTAGTTAAATTTATACGTGAGCATTTCCCATGTCATTAAACATTATTCGAAAATACAGTTTTAATGGCTTCATAATAGACTATTGTAAGGAAATACTATAATATATTTAACTAATCTCCTATTGTAAGACACTTAAATTATATCCAATTTTTCACTATTATTTTTAAAAATGTTATAAACAGCCTTGTATGTAAGTTTTTGACTGCATATTTCTGATTTTTACTTCTCTGGGATGGTTTTCTTGGAATAAAGTTACTACCTCAAAGTTTACGAATATGTCTAAGGTTCTTAAATGTATTGCCAACTTGGCCTCCAAAATGGGCATATGCATTTACAGTTTAAGTGCCTTTCAAACCATTGATTCTAAATTTTTTAAAAAAACAAACTTTCAAACTCTCTGTTTTCTTCTATTCTAGGGCTAAGATATTGAAGAGATTTCAAATCAGATGGTTCACTTATTTATTTAGCCAACTTGTTTTCACGGGAGGGTGCAAAATGTGTTTGCTACTGAGAAATTGCAATATTTTAGCATTTCCCCTGGATCATTAAGATAATCTGATCTAGTTAAAAGCTTTCATTCAAAAATGAGAGATTATGTCTCTGGTTGGGTGACCCCATTTACTTAGAAATATTTTCTTCCATTTTTGAATGTCTTTTGAGCAAAGCACATAGTTATCAACTGTCTACCCAATTTTGGAAGAGAAGCAGTGTTAAGCCCTGTTTGTATAAATGCTGAAGGTGAGGTTCAGAGAGGTTTGCCTGATGTGACACATAAAATACATGGCAGAGTTGTGATTCAAACCCAGGTCTATCTGTTTAAAGAGCCTCTGTGAAGTCCCCTATAGTATTCTTGATGTCTGATTTGTAGAGTTACAGAATTTTGTGATATAAGCAAAGATTTCATTGTAACTGAAGCCTATGCATTCAGCATTAAAACAGATTGGAATGGGGGAATCCATTACTTTCTGTCTCTATTCAATCATTCATGCATTCAGCCCTGTTTATTCAGCATTGTCTATGTGACAGATCGTATGTGAAACACGATTCTTCAAGATACCTAGATTTGAAATTCAGGAAACCCTTCATTTTGGTCAAGGAATATTACGTTCCCTACGTCTGTAGTGTCAGAAAGTGCAGCACCCAGGCAAAGACAAGCAGACCCCAATAAATCTCAGGATCTGCTGACATCAAACTTGACACTATATGCTCCAATTTCTCTAAATTAACACGGTGAATACTCTGAACAGCCTTTCCTATTGTTATTTGTCAGGCCTCAGACATTTCCCCATTTACTTTTCTCCTGAGATATTTTTGCCTACAACTATAATGTTCAGTGTGTTTAGGAAAAGGAAACAGCAAAGTGATGTGGTGTATCAGAAAAAAAATACTAAGAGCAAATGGAGAAAAATGAAGCTGCATCCACAAGGAAACCACACTTCGGGTGACACTGATTTGTACACAGGAATACCTGGAAGGCTCTCCGGTGATTCTAAATACTGAAGAGCATATTCATTTCCTTCCTAGAGAAACCCAAATTACCCAGTAATTTAATTCTTATTGAACAAGCAGGGCAGTCAGTTACATGCACACATACACATAAACTCACTGGTTTTGCTATGCCTGTTTCCATATGCTTGAAACTGAAGGCTTAGAAATATATTCATACAACATGAAATGAGGAAGCAACCTTCAGCTATTGTTAGCTTGGCCTTGGGCTTCTTGGAACGTCAACTGATCAATCAAGGAGTTGTAGCCAGATTGCCCATGACAGAGTATTTTCTCTTGGAGAAGCAGATACGGATCTATCATGCAAACTTGCTGTTCTCAGCAACAGCGATAAAGGTACTACCAGTATAATGAGGTAAATAAAAAGGAGGGGATCAGGAAAAGTTTTCAGAACACTTGTATTCCTTCTCCTCACTCCTTCTTTTATTGTCCCCTAAATTGTTCTAAGTATTTTATTTGTATATAAATATTTTATACTATACATAAATTTTTAAAAAAATATTAATATCCTTCCTTTACCTACAGAAGTCACTAAGGGTTGATTACTGACAGATCTGTTTTGGCAGAAGATTGCCATCTGAAAAGGATAACTATAGGATATAAACTATAGTTTGCATGCAATATTTTTGAATAGCCAACACTTTTCCATGTAAAAAAGAATCTATCAGAAGTACGTATACTTAATAAGAGCAACTTTCCTGGGGGAAAAAAACCCAAAAAACTGTCTTCACCTTTTATTCAAAATGCATAGCTTTACAGCAAGAGAGAGACCTTTCATTGCTACTAAAACCTCTTATTTTCTTCACAGGTTCTTTGTAGAAAACAACCTACCTGTTTGTACAAAAGAACACTGCTCTCTAGTGGAATAAAGGGAAAGAAATCCATGACCTCACTCACTCGCTTTTCCTGCATTCTTGGCTGCCGCTCACGAGAGGCGGCTGAGCTTTGTCCTGGACTTATGACATGTTATGATATATGGCTACAATTATTGTGATATTATACTGTGAAGTGGTTTTGCTCTTATAATCAAGCAAAAATATTTTCCCCCTGAACCCTCCTTTGTAAATTGAAACCAGTAGGTCTCACTATCCCTTCTTTCTCAGCTGCTGCCTGTACCAACAAGAAAAAAGCCTGCAACTAATAATGATTTAATTTACACAGGAACTTGCAATAATTTAACTCACATCAGGTTAATTTGGAAATGATTAATGGCAGCATTTATGCGCCTGGAAATTTTTAATAATGCTTTCCTTGTGAATTTATGGCATTCGTGTTCCAGACCATGGCTGCCTTTTCGTTGTGTTCATCATCTATCTCCCCCCATCACCCTGGTGCGTGCTCATCCAGTGCTTTCTCGTCCTCCTATATGGCACAAGTTGAGAGAAAAAGGATAGATTTCTGGTGCCACATTTTCTGCCTCAGTGGGAGGGGCCACAAAAATAGTACAAATTTGTTCTGATGAGGAATTCTTGGCCCTGGAAACGTTGTGGCTGTACACGTCATTTTTAAACAGCACTTGCAGGGACAATAGGCTCCTGTGATATCCTTGATCACCATTTTCATACATTCTGAGCTGGCCAGCATGAAATGGGCTTTTTGGATATTCCATAGTGGTCTTGACCAGGAGCAGGCACAAGTGCAGGTGGGAATGTATACTAATTATGTATTACAAACACATACACACATTTTGAGGGATTAAATTTGCAGCCAGCAGCCCTCCAAAGACTTACCATCAACATGTCCTATTCTTAAGGCTCTGAAAAGTAACTTTAAGTTGGTTTTTCTTGCCAACTTTTCCAACCTTGGGTGCAAGAAAGGAGGGGAGTCCTTCTTGGCTCAGAAACCTCATATGCAAATGCACATACATATTGGTACCAAGTTAGGATGCGTTAATTGTCCCTCCCACCACTATCATTTAAATTCTATTTGTTTGCTGATTGGCATTAGAATTTCAGTATAGAAGTCTTACATAGCTATTTAACGAAACAACTTCTTGTTTCAGAGTGGTTGGGAACCAAGGTGATCTACAGACCTCGACACCCTTAACTTCTGCTAGTCAGTGGAACATATTGTGCTTATCCCACAGCCTACTCCACTAATGTTTTGTGGGAGCGAAAAGTATACTTCTCTTTTTTTATGTTTAATGTTTACTTTATCTCAATCCCTTCACATCTGGGCAAAATGAATAATGTCTAATTAAATCTGCCTGCCCAAAGCATTAACAAATTAGTTACCCTGAGCTATGTGTTCTGTTGAAGGTAAGGTAGTAAAATGATTTTTTTTTTTTTTGCTAAATTATACCCTCCAAACCAGTGAAACAAATTTCAACTTCAAACTTCTGGTCAATGGACTTGTTAGTTACCATTTTCATATGTGTATGGACAATGGAGCACCATTTTTCAGGTGGGGAAAGCTGTTGAAAGTAGGCCTTTGGAAGAGGTGAAAAAAAGCACTGATATAAGAAATACATTCAAGCTTCAGCTCTTCACGAAGACCTTTTAAGCCTTGAGTCATGTCACTTCTATGTGACTCAGTTTCTTCATCTGTAACAATTACGCCATTAAGAATTACCATGGGGCCAAGGTGAGCTCAGCAGCAGCAGCTGCAGAACCATGTGTCTAGAGGCGGCCCCTCTTCCTTCCTTTGAACATAGAGGGGAGCACCAGCCCCCATGCATACCCCGACCTGCACTGAGATGAGCCCAGCAGAACCGCGTGGTGCTTGGGGCTTATTCTACAACCACAGATTCTGGAACAGGACCCGAGGTGGTTTAACATAACCACCACCACACCTACTGTCAAGCAAAGACAATTCACCACCACAGTAGCAAGCAGGACCATTCCATAGCCAACCTCAGTGTAACAGAAGAAACAAACCCTTTACCAAATGACCAGACGTCAATGAAAAAATACTAGAAGTACAAACAAACAAGAAGAAATGACACCAGCAAAAGAATACAGTAATGCTCCAAAGTCAGACACCATGGAACAGGGAATCCTTGAAATGTCTGAAAAAGATCTTAAGAAAAATTGAAGAAATTAAAGAAGACTCAATTAGAGAACACAATGAAACAAGAAAAAATATCCAGAATATGAAGGAGGAAATCTACAAAGAGATTAATCCTTTAAAAAAGAGTACAGCAGAACTTCTAGAAATGAAAGATTCACTCAATGAAATAAAAAACACAATTGAGAGCTTGAGCAGCAGGGTAGAGCAGGCAGAAGAAAGAATTTCAGAGCTTGAAGATAGCCTTTTTGAAATAACTCAGCCAGACCAAAAAAAAAAAAAAAAAAAAAAAAAGGAAAAAAGAATTAAAAATAATGAGGAAAATCTAAGAGAGATAGCAGACAACCTCAAGAGCTCTAACATCCGAATTGTGGGTATTCCTGAATGGTAGGAGAAAGGAAAAGGTATTGAAAACCTACTCAAGAAAATAGTAACAGAAAACTTCCCAGGTGTAGGGTAAGATACAGACCTTCAGATCAGGAAGTTCAAAGGTCCCAAACAGATTCAATCCAAAAAGATCCTCCCTAAGACACATTACAGTTAAATTTGCAAAGCTCAAAGACAAAGAGAGAATTCTACATGCAGCAAGAGAAAAGCACCAGGAAACTTATAGGAGAACCCCCATCCAACTAACAGCAGACTTCTCAACCAAAACTTTACAGACCAGAAGACAGTGGAATGATATATTCAAAATACTAAAAGAAAAAAAAAATTGCCAGCCAGGAATACTTTACCCAGCAAGGCTCTCCTTCAGAAATGAGGGAGAAATAGTGTATTTCCTAGACAAAAAAAAGTTGTGGGAGTTCACTACCACAGGACCAGCCATGCAAGAAATTCTCAAGGGAATCATTCATCTGAAAACTGAGTAATGGTGATCACTATCACAAACACAAAAGAAAGAGCAAAACCCACTGTTAAAACAAAAATGCCAGCAAGAAAGAGAAATAAGTTAAATCATCCCACCTTAAATTCTCAACTAACATTAAAGAAGAGAAATAAAAGGGGAAATAATGATCAAAGGATATGTAAACCAGCTAAGCAAGAAGCAATTAAATGACAGGAATTAAGTAACACCTTTTAATAACTACCCTAAATCTGAGTGGACTAAACTTCCCATTGAAAAGACACAGATTGACTGATTGGATTAAAAAGCTAGACCCAAGTATATGCTGTCTTCATGAGCCCCACCTCACTGATAGAGACACACATAGACTAAAAGTGAAGGGATGGAAAAAGAAATACCAGGCAAATAGAAACCAAAAACAAGCAGGAGTAGCTATTCTTATATTGGACAAAATAGACTTTAAACCAAAAAACAGAAAAAAAGGACAAAGAAGGCCACTATACAATGATAAAGGGATCAGTCTGGCTAGAAGACATAGCAATCATGAACCTCTATGTACGCAACACTGGAGCACACAGATATACAAAGCAAATACTCTTAGATCTAAAAAAAGAAAGGACCTTATACATTAATAGTGGGTGATGTGAACACCCCTCTTTCAGTATGGGACAGATCTTCCAGGCAACAAGTCAACAAAGAGACACAGGATTTAATCTGCACCCTACACCAACTGTACTTGGCAGATATATAAAGAACATTTCACCAAACAACTAAAGAATACACTTTCTTCTCATCAGCTCATGGTACATTCTCCAGGATAGATCACATATTAGGTCACAAATCTGGTCTCAGCAAATTTTAAAAAATTGAAATCATTCCAACTATCTTTTCAGACAACAATGGACTAAGATTGGAAATAAACAATAAGCAAACTCTGGAAGCTATACAAATACATGGAAACTAAATAATAGGCTCCTGAATGATCTATAGGTCCAAGAAGAAATTAAACCAGAAATCAAAAAATTTCTAGACACTAATGAAAAGAAAGACACATCATACCAAAAACTGTGGGATACTGTAAAAGCAGTACTAAGAGGCAAATTTATTGCAGTAAATGCTTATATCAAAAGAAAGGAAAAACTTCAAATAAAAGACCTAACACTATGCCTCAAAGAACTTGAAAAACAACAATAATCCAAAGCTAAAAGTAGCGGATGGAAAGAAATAATTAAGATCAGAGCAGAACTAAATGAAATAGAGACACAGAAAACAATAGAAAAGATCAACAAAACAAAAAGTTGGCTTTTCGAGAAGGTAAATAAAATAGACAAACCATTAGTTAGGTTAACAAAAAAAAAAGAAGAGAGATGACTTAAATAAAAAAAATTAGAAAAAGAAATGTAATTAGAAATTACATCTGGTACCACAGAAATACAAAGAATCATTAGAGACTATTATAAAGAACTGTATGACAACAAATATGAAAATCTGGAAGATATGGATAAGTTTCTAGACACATACAAACTACCAAGACTGAACCACGAAGAGATAGAAAACCTGAACAGACCAATAACAAGCAAAGAGATTGAAGTAGTAATTAGCAATCTTCAAACAAAGGAAAGTCCAGGTCCAGATGGTTTCACAGCTGAATTCTATCAAACTTTTAAAGAGGAGTTAATATCAATTCTCCTCAAACTATTATGAACAATTGAAACAGACACTACTCTCCCAAAATCATTCTATGAGGCCAAAATAACTCTGGTACCAAAACCAGATAAAGACACAACAAAAAAGAAAATTATAGGCCGATATCCTTGAATAACCTAGATGCTAAAATCCTCAACAAAATTTTAGCAATAAGAACACAGCAACATATTAAAAAAAAATATGCACTGATCAAATGGGATTCATCCCAATGATGCAAGGATGGTTCAACATAGGAAGGCAATAAATGTGATACATCACTGCAACAAACTCAAGGACACATGATTATCTCAATAGCTGATGAAAAAACATTTGACAAAATTCAACATCCCTTCATGATAAAGACTCTCAACAAATTAGGTATAGAAGGAAAATATCACAACACAATAAAAGCCATTTATGACGAGCTCACTACCAGTATCATTTTGAATGGGGAAAAGCTGAAGGCCTTTCCCTTAAGAAGAGGAACAAGACAAGGATGCCCACTCTCACCACTTCTATTTAGTATAGTGCTGGAGGTACTAGCCAGAGCAATCAGGCAAGAGAAGAAATAAAGGGAATCCAGATTGGAAAAGATGAAGTCTAATTTTCTCTATTTGCAGATGACATGATACTATATATAGAAAAACCTAAAGACTCTTTCAGAAAATTCCTAGAGCTGGTTAGTAACTTCAGTAATGTTGCAGGATACAAAATAAATGCCCCAAATCAGCAGTATTTATATACTCAAATAATAAATTAACAGGAGAAATAAAGAAAGTAAGCCCATTTATAATTGTCATGAAAAAAATAAGATAAGTAGGGATCAATTTAACCAAGGAGGTGAAAGACCTCTACAATGAGAACTACAAATTACTTTTGAAAGAAATTAAAGAAGACACAAAAAAATGGAAATATATTCCATGTTCTTGGATTGGAAGAATTAACATTGTGAAAATGTCTATACTACCCAAAGCGATCTACAGAGTCAATGAAATCCCCATCAAAATACGAATGACATTCTTCACAGAAGTGGAAAAAAACAATCTTACCTTTCATTGGAAAAACCAAAGACACCGAATAGCCAAAGCAATCCTGAGCAAAAAATAAAGCTAGAGGCATAACATTACATGACTTCAAAAAATACTGCAAAGCTATTGTAACAAAAACAGCATGTTACTGGTATAAAAATAGACATTCAGACCAGTGGAGTAGAATTGAGAACCCAGAAATCACCCTTCAGGCTTATGGCCATCTGATATTGGACAAAGGCAACAAAAATCTACATGGGGGGAAAGGACTGCCTCTTCAGCAAGTTGTGCTGGGAAAACTGGATATCCATATGGAGAAGAATGAAACTAGACATGCACCTCTTGCCATACACTAAAATCAACTGGAAATGGATAAAAAACTTAAGTATAAGAACTGAAACTGTTAAAATACTAAGGGAAAATATAAGTGAAACACTTCAGCAGTTAGGTCAGGGCACAGGCTTTATGAACATGAACCCAAAACCACAAGCAGCAAAAGAAAAAATAAACAAATGGGACTATATCAAACTAAAAAGTTTCTGCACAGCAAAAGAAACAATCAACAAGGCAACCTACAGAGTGGGAGAAAATTTTTGCCAACTATGCATCTGACAAGGGACTAATATCCAGAGTATAAATAGAACTCAAGCAATTATACAGTAAAAAAATTAATGACCCAATTAAAAAATGGGAAAAGGAGCTGAATAGACATTTTTCAAAGGAAGACATACAAATGGCCAAGAGGTACATGAAAAAATGCTCAACATCACTAGTCATCAGGGAAATGCAAATTTAAACTACATTGAGATACCACCTCACCCCAGCTAAACTGGCTAAAATAAAAAAGATGGTGAATAACAAATGCTGGTGAGGATATGGAGAGAAGGGAACACTCCTACACTGTTGGAGGGACTGTAAATTAGCACAACCACTATGGAAAACAGTACAGAGGTTTCTCAAACAACTACAGATAGATCTTCCATATGATCCAGCAATCCCTCTTCAGGGTATATACTCAGAGGAATGGAAATCACCATTTGAAGGGACACCTGCGCTCCCATGTTCATTGCAGCTCTGTTTGTAATAGCCAAGATATGGAACCAACCTAAATGTCCATTAATAGATGATTGGATAAGGAAACTGTGGTATATATACAACAGGGAATACTACTCTGCCATAAAAAAGAGTGAAATACTATCATATGCAACAATATGGATGAACCTGGAGAAACTTATGCTGAGTGAAATAAGCAAAGCACAGAGGGATAAATACCTCATGTACTCACTCATATAGGGGAGCTAAGAGAGAAAGAAGGAAGGAAAGAAAGACCACAGTAGTGCGTTGGTCTTGCCAGAGGGAGAGAACATTCCTTGGGCTACAAAGTGGAGTAGGGGATAAAGGGGGAGAGAGAGCGAGGTTAGGGATAATTGGGTGGGGGAGACGGAGTACAAATTCAATTTCTGGTAATGGGCATGCTGCCAGTATGAAGCTGGCCCTCACATCATGGGCACAAGGGGTGACAATTCCCTTTGTATCTCATGAATATTCATAATACATTAAACAAACAAAAACAAACAAACAAATAAAAAGAATTACTGTGGGGATCAAATAAGTCAATGTATGAGAAAGATTTCTGAAAAAACTTGATGTATTGCACACACTGAATGGTGGAGCACTATCTTTGCTGCGTGTGATCTGTGTGAATTCTGGTTTCTTAGTCTCTCCAAACTTGAGTTTCTGCTTCAATAAAATAGGAATAATAACTACTTCCCTCACAGGCTGTTGTAAAGGCTGAAGCTAATGTAAGCCAAGCCTCTGGTCTAGGAAATAACAAGTGGGGTAAAAAGGAGCTTGAAAGCGGGGGTTAGAGATTGTGCGTTGTGAGCACCTCATCCAGTTCTGATTACACAGGACGTGCATCATAAATGTTAAGAGGGATGATAATGACAGTGATGATAATCATAATACTGTTATTGCTACTGATGATAAGGAGGATGATAATGACAACAAAAACAATGATGATGATGCAGAAGAAATGCTTTATGTGATAGCTGGAAAAATTTCAGCTGGAAGCTTTACGGTAGAGTTAAAAGAATCTAATGTGCGTGGGATTGAAAATTGACTCCACTTTGTAGTAATATGTTGATCCTGAAGAAGTTATTAACTTCTCTGAGCCTAGATTTTCTCATCTGTATAAGTTTTGGTGATACTTAAAGATGTCACTAAAGCATCTGACTCAACTACTGACATATATTATATTCTGGATAAATACTAGCCCCTTCCCCTCCATTTTCAACAAGAAGCTGTCCAGGACATGTCAGGCGTGGGTATTCAGTCAGCAGATGAGGGGAGAGACAGGATTATGTGCAGGAGGTTTGCATCGGTCCGGCCTACACACGCACTCATTTTCCATTGGTCAGAGCTAGTTGTACGAGACTAGCTATGCAAAGAGGGTCCTGGGAGCAAGAGACTCCTGCTGAGAAGGCACTTTCATGCAACAACCAAACTCAATGGAAGAGAAGCAGGAGTCCATGGTGAAGAGCTAGTCATCTTCCCCATAGCTGTCTTCTCTGGCCCTCAACTATCCCTGCCTTTTCCCTCAAACACAGAACACACTCCCCTTTTCTCCCAGAAGGCAGCCCAACATCCACTCCAGTCCTTCCATCACTTTGAAGTCCAGGATCTTCAGGAGTTGCACGGTCCTTACCAACATGTTCAAACATGGCTTCTCAAGGTCCAGCTGCCCCAAATCTAAGAGAACAAGCTATCTGCAGCTCTCCATAGATTTATCATTAAACAAGAATGGAGCAGGTGCAGGATACTCACAAGGAAAGCCTTCTTTAAATGGGAAGATTTCAGCCACAGCAACCGTGCAGGTCCCCAGCTGTAAGGAAGTTCCTTACATACTCCAGGGTACTTGGAGCTGCCCCTTGTTGATTTTCCTCCATGACCACAGGTGCAGAACCATCTGAGGTTCTTTGTGTTCCATTATCCTCCCTCATCATATTTGAAGTGGAAATTAGGATACATGTACAACCTGAAGACTGTACGACTTCTGCGGGTTTTTCCTTACTCACGTATTCGTGGGAGTGTCAAGAGTTGTTTTAAAGCTGGAACAGTCAAAGCAATTTTTGAAAAGGTTGGACTCATTCCTTTTTTGGCAATACAATTTCTCCCATGATTTAGCAGAATTCTGATTCATCTCTCATAGAGAATTCCATGTTCCAGCAGCCCCTGGCAATGTTGACCTTTATCTGAGCTCTATTCTCCTGAATTAAAGTGATGGTTAGGAAACCCCCCACATTTTCTTGTTCCCAGAAATACCTTAAGGCAAAGAACCACCCTTCTCCATATGACATAGAGAAGACTCATGGACGGCCTCCTTGAGTACCTGTGACAGGGCCAGACATGGACCTTCTAAATTCATACTGTCACCTCACAGATGATTCGCCTCACTGTCTTCAGTGACCAAGCTGAACCAAAGCCAGCTAACCTGACTCGAATAAACTCCAGTCAGCTTCTCTTCTTCCTCCAGGCCCCTGAATTTCATCTTGCCCTAAACTTAAGCAAGCACTGAAATACCAAATAACTCTTCTTAACAGCTCTGCCTGAGAGCCCTGAGAGCCGGCTGCCTATAGAGAAAATCCTCTCCCTCTCGACTGTCCCGTCACACCCCCTGCTCCCCCACACAGCTCCCTTTCAGCCTTGTTCACTCCTCCCAAGAAAAGAAAAGTACTTTCTGCCTGACCCTTGCAGATAACCTGGTTGGAGTGTTCTCCCGATTGCAACAGTCTTTTCGAATAAAGTCTCTGCTTAACTATTTTGGATTTGTTTTTATTTGACAACACCAATGTTCTTTTTTAGACAAAATTCGTAAGTTTATTTCTTGGTTTTCTGATCCTCATTCCTTGTTATTGTTTAAGGTCTTTCAATCTTGCTCTCATTTGAAACAACAGGTGGGCAGACTACTTTCTTAGTCTGGTCTTGGTCATGAGTCATTTTATTCGACCAGGCCTTGGTAACTTTGGGACAAATGAAAGATCTCATGTATACTAACGCCCAGGTCTTTTATGAATCTGAGATTGAACCATCGCCAGGTGTCACGTGAACCTCCTTAAGTAGCTTCACATCTCCCATAAGCTGCCCCTTAAAATGAAAAATGAAATGGCAGAAGATTCACAATAACGAGGTAGCAGGAATAGCACTGTAACTTAAACGGGAGAGATTGAGAAAATGTTCTTAGAAAAAAAATATATATATATATATGCACACACAAATATGTATGTATGTATACATGCAATATATGCACATTAGCAAAGAGAAAATTATTAATAGCCATTTACTTCTAAAAAAGCATTTGAGCTGCTTAAAATAAAAGTAAAGCAATCTAGATAAGAATAATATCTTAGGAATCATGTAATAAAGCAAAATGAGGAGGAAAATACAAATATTCAAAAACACGGATTAAAAATATATTAGCTTTGAGGGCCGGCCTGGTGGCACACTGCTACAGTGCACCACTTGGGAGCACGGCAGCGCTCCCGCCGAGGGTTCGGATTCCACATACAGACCAGCCACTCACTGGCTGAGCGAGGTGCGGGCGCAACACCGAGGGTTGCGATCCCGTTGCCGGTCCCGGGCCGGTGCGGGCGTGACACTGAGGGTTGCGATCCGTTGCCGGTCACGAAAAAAGACAAAAAGGAAAAAATATATATATATATATATAT
>NW_007732439.1:149871-153409 GCF_000696425.1 Galeopterus variegatus | reverse complement strand
ACACTGAGGGTTGCGATCCCGTTGCCGGTCCCGGGCCGGTACAGGCGCGACACTGAGGGTTGCGATCCGTTGCCGGTCACGAAAAAAGACAAAAAGGAAAAAATATATATATATTAGCTTTGAGCTCTTTGTAAAGCATAGACAAAGGAGAATTGGTTTGATCACATTGTTATCAATGCATAATAAAAGTAAGCATCTGTGCGTAACAGAGCTGTTAAAAAGAATAACTTGGGATCTGTTACTACAACCCCTTTTGGAAAAAGTGAAACTGGGATAATAGGAGGCCCTTCATTCCATAGAGCACGTTGATCAGGTTGGGACATTCAAGTTGGAGAATAAGAGACATGGGAAGCTGTGATTATTTCCACAACAGTGAAAAATCTGCAACTCAGGAAGCAGCCCAGGGTGGAGGGACGAGGCATGGAGCTGATCAACACAATATGCACCACCTCCGTGGCCTCCCGAATGTTTAATAATAGTTACTCTACCCATGAAAAGCTTGTGTTTTTTGAAGAAACCAGTGAAGTGTTGTGTTCATTGTCTGGAATTACAGCAGTGTATGAGAAAGGTAATAACAGCAGTGCAGGAATTGCCTGTAGAAGTGCAATGAAAATGTGTGCTCCTAGAGGTACCCAAAATCATGGAGAGGACTTCTAAATTTTTATGACTTGGGATGTTACTATTAAGAAATTATACCTCAGTATCTCAGAGGAAATGATAACTTGATCTAATTTGTTTAAGAGGAAAGACTGTTATTTTAATTCTTTATATTTATGTCTTCATATGGAGGAAATTCATCTCTATGATAGAAACTAAGATCTTGAAAATAAAGGCTCCAGCACTTTGAAGACTTCGTATATCAGGCCATCCCTTATAATTATCCATAGTAAAGGCCAATTATATTAACCTTTAATTATAATTTTGAAAATCCAAAACTGTGAAGGATCTGAGGAATATTGCTCAGGCACACACAATTTGGGGATTCATACTTGATCATGAAAACATAGTGTATTCCTGAACCCACTTGGTAAAGGCCAATTATATTAACCTTTAATTATAATTTTGAAAATCCAAAACTGTGAAGGATCTGAGGAATATTGCTCAGACACACACAATTTGGGGATTCATACTTGATCATGAAAACATAGTGTATTCCTGAACCCACTTGTGAGCCAGTGTGATGCATTAGTACATTTTTTATTTATGGGGTTGGGATTATAAAGTTGAAAGACTAACTGAAATAGTTTTATTTAAGAAAAAATTTGCTGAACTTACCCATAATGATAGAGTTCAGGCACAATTATACAGTTCACAAAGGAGCACTTAAAAAAAATGTTTCTTTTGATGGAAATGTTTGAAATCAACAACGACAAGATCAATATGGCAAGTAGCAATTTAAAAAATGAATACGATGGGATTTAGGGGAAGGAAAACCAAACCTCAATTCAGTACGGAGATGAGGAAGGATTCTAGTAATCACAGCTGTAAACTGAAGGAAGAGGTCTGCATGGGAATTGTTCGGAAAGACTCCTGGGTTATCTCCATCACCACGTCAGATGAGGTTCTGCCCCCAAAAGGCAATGGTATATATACTATTTGAAACACAGGAAATTAATGATTATGAGATCCATGGTTTTTGCAGTTCCAGGTTAGCATCATTATTCCAGTTTTTAATATTCACATTCTTTATGATGAGTTCTGCATTTTCTTCCATTTTCTCTTGGCACATATATTTCAATTCCATATAACAGAGAAATTGTGCTAGGATAATATAAGAAAAAAAGGTGCCCCTTCATTTTCTTTTTCCTCTTTTTTCTTTCTCTAAGGGAAAAACAAAATATGAGAAATACTAAAGTAAAACTTCACTAAAAAATACTGTAGGAGACTGTTGTATTGCTATTATTAGGGGAGAGGCCCCGTCCACAATATAGACAGATTTCTCTCTGTCACTCAAAAATGCCAAGATTTCAGGGAACACAACAGAAAATTTCCTTAATTCTCCTAAGGGATTTTACCTTTATCTCCTGAATAAGTTAAGGCAGCTCAAGGATGGCAGATAAATTTACTTCAGGTACAGGGACCATATACAATGGTACTTCAAAAAAATTCATGGAAAGATTCATATTATCTTTTAACTCTATTTTTCTCCAAACTTTTTGAAGTACCCTCATATATATACTCTATTCTAATTTCAAACATTCTGTGCCTCATTCCACAAAGCAACTAAGCATCCGAAAGATCCCAATATTTCACTCTTGTAAATCAAATTAGGTAGAATACTAGACTGTCTTTTAAACCTGAAATTAATACAAACATCTATTAACATGTCACATGCCTCTAGCGTGTGCTTCTGAAAATGTGGTCATTATATTGTTAGTGTTTAGCTCTTACAAAAAATTGCACTTCTTATATTCATCACAAATTGGAAGTAAGAAAATGAGATTGCCCTTTGCACACTGAAATAGCAAACTCAACAAAGATCGGAATCAGATGGCATCAAAGATGCACAGCCGTCTTGAAGCAACAGCACAGCTGAGTGGGTAGGGGCACAGGCTGCCTGACCACTAGTTCAGGCTCTACTCTGGCTGTGTGCACTTGGGCACGTTGCTTAATCTCCTTGTGCCTCTGTCTCCTCATCCCTGAAATGGAGATGAAAATACTAGCATCTGCATTGTGTGATTGTTGTGAGGCTGCATTAGTTCATACATGCAAAGGGCTTTCAGGGGTGCCTGGCACAAAGTAAGTGGTAAAATGTCATTCTACTCACATGGTTATTATTGTCACTGTCATCATCATCGTCGTCATCACTATGATCATTATCACGTCTGTTATCATCAGCAGCAGCATTGTCATCATTATCATCAGCAGCATTGTTCTTGGCCAGGAAGACTAGTTCACAATGAGAGTAGATGTAGCCACAAATCCAAAGAAATGATGTTTCTGGTTTTTGGAGATGAAAGTCGTTGGTTAAAATAAGTAAGTTCCTAGGAGAAGAATCTATTCTAGGAGTATAACAAATCAGGGAAGCCTACAAAACAAGGTCAGATTATGACACATTTACTTATTTATTGCCATTCCATGAGGCATCTTAGAAAACAACCAATAGATATTCCCCTGTGGCCTCGCCCCCACACATGTCCATTAAATATTCTCTTACACCTTAGAACTGCTTTCCGCATGGGCAACTGAGAAAAATAGGTTACCCCATTTATTATAATTCCTGGTTCACTTTTATAAATTAAAACATATTTATTTTTGGACAATAAAAATATACTAATTTCTTTTTCTTATTATGAAAAAGTGTGTAGGGCAAGGATTTAAAGAAACAAAAATATTTGCAGTTTCATCTTTGAGTGCTGACCTTTTAAAAACTGGTTTAACTTTCTCCCACTTACTGATGGAATCGGACCTTTGTCACTGGTTTTAATAACCCCAACCTGGTTCAGTTTATTCCAGCTGTTAGAGCGGAGGCGCTAAATATCTTATTAGCACCTTCCTGTTTTTGTATTAAAAAAAAAAAAAAAAAAAAAAAAAAAAA
>NW_007732439.1:136837-148930 GCF_000696425.1 Galeopterus variegatus | reverse complement strand
TCCAGCTGTTAGAGGGGGGGGGCTAAAAATTTTTTTAGCCCCTTCCTTTTTTTTTTTTAAAAAAAAAAAAAAAAAAAAGACTTCCCGCGGGGAGGGTTGATGTCAGACAGATCTTAAATGAGAATCGTCTCTTCTTATTCTACCCAATAGGCTTTGAACAAGATATCTAAACTCTGATTCTCAGTTTTCTCATCTGTAAAATGAAAGAATCACATAACATATAAAATTAAAAGATAATTAATAAAATACTGTAATGTTAAGTGATTGGTGCATTGCCAATTCTCAATAAAACAGCTTAATTTTGTCTCCCTTTTCTGAAAACAAAAACCCACCAAATATACCTGTAAATTCTCCCAGCGAGACAAGGTGTTTTAGTCCGTTTTGTGTTGCTATAATAATTACCTGAGACTGGGTAATTTATAAGGAAAAGAGGTTTATTTGGCTTACGATTCTGGGACAGCTGCATCTGGCATGGGCCTCAGGCTGCCTCTACTCGTGGTGGAAAGTGGCAGGCAGCCGGCAGGTACAAGCAGAACACATGGCGAGAGGAAGCAAGAGAGAGGAAGCAAGACAGAGAGAGAAGGTGCCAGAATCTTTTTAAGCAATGAGCTCTCGTGGGAACTAATAGAGCGAGAACTCACTCATTAATCCCCCCTCCCCCAGAGAGAGCATTGATCCATTCATGAGGGATCCGCCCCATGACTCAATCAGTTTCCAACACTGCCACATTGGGGATCAAAATTCCACATGAGTTTTGGAGGGGAAACACATCCAAACTCCATCACAAGGTTAAATACCTTTCTCTCCTTTTACCTGGTTATAAGTCTTTTCGGCTTTTATTTTTTAAGTTTGAATTGACCCTTAAACAAAAGATTAACACCAGTTAGGGAAACCAAGCCAATTTTTATGGAGGATTTACCTCCTATGAAGTATGGCATTTAATCACCAAGCCAATCTTGTGAAGTTAGTATTACCATCCCATAAAACAGATAAGACCAAGGCTTGAAGTAACTCAACTGATATATTTCATAAGTTTTGCAGCAGGGTTTTAAACTCCTGATCTATCTATCTCCAAAGTTCATGATTTTTGCTAGCCTTCCTCCATGAATTCTGAACTGTCTTTTGAAGGTAAATTGCTTTTTTTCCTCTCTTTCTATTTGACTTGCATTGAACGATGATGCAGTGTCCACAATGAGATAAATGTTGCTTTAACTTTCCAGGATATAGCAATGAACCAGAGACAGAGTCTTTGCTGAAGTGAGGCTTACAGATGCTGGGGATGGGAGGCGGAGATCAGGCAGTAAACATTTAGGTTTTAAATGTTTCTAGGGGAATTAAATTCCATGAAAAAAATAAAGCATAGTAAAGGGTGAGATTGATGGTGAGACAAGATGCCGTATTGTATAGAATGGCCAGGAAAAGCCTCTTTAATGAGGTTCCTTTCCAGGAGAGGTGAGAATAAAATGAGGGGCAGCTATGGCAATATCCAGAAGGGGAACTTCCCACACAGAGCATGTGCAAAGGCCCTGAAGCAGAAGCATGGCCATGGCACTTGCTGGACTGAAATGAGGCCGGTGTGATAGAAGCAGATTGTCAAAGATGGACAATGGTTGGTGGTAAGGTCAGAGTTAGTGTCAACTAAGGTTATTTTGATTATGTTGGTCATGTTAAGGATTTGGGGTTTTACTTCAAGTCAGATGGGAAGTCATTGGAGAATTTGATGAGAGGAGCCATGATCTGGCTCAAGTTTTAATATTTAATTTTGCCTGATGAGAAAAGAATAGATTGTGAAGGGGACAGGAACAAAAGCATAGAGACTGGAAAATCATTGCAGTGGTCTGGGTGAGACTGTTTTCTTCAATCAACCTCACATCCTCTCCCTCTCTTCTTTCATCTCCTAATTCTCCTAACTTCACACTTCTCACTTCCTCTCATGCCTCCAACCTCTAAACATTGGAGTGTCATACCAGACACTGTTATAAAGTGTGATATTGAAGACAGTATAGCATTAATGTATAAGTTTTCATCTGGACCAACAGGATGTCAATTGTACAGCCACTTTGGTCTCTTTGCTTGCTCAAAGGGAGATTCCCACATATACAAAAGCAATATATGAAAATCAATATGTCACAATCAACATCACAGTCAATACACCACAAATTAATGGAGAAAGGATTGACACTTCAATAAATGATTCTAAGACAATTGCTTATATATGTGGGAGAAAACTTAGATTTCTACTTCACATTATGCAAAAAGTAAATACCAAGTAATTTAAAGAAGATAAATGTGAGAACAATTTCCCCTGAAAATAAAAATATAGAAGAATATCTTTAAGATTTCAAGGTAGGAAAAATCTGCTCTAATAAGATGCTCAAATTTGTAAACCATGAAGGAAAAGAATAATCAATTATTTCTCTTCCTCCTGTCAGACTTCATTCTTTAGGATATTATCTCCCAAGTTAACACAGAGAAGAGCTTGCCCTTAAGCTGAAAGTTGGAAGGTATAGCCATTGTAAAGGGAAACTAACAATGGAACATTTAGTTATGGGGCTTTATGTCATTTTCAATGCATATAATAGTTCAGACTGCTTTTTATTAAGTAAAAACAAATTTTCCTGGTGTTTTGGTAATCAGAAATATAAGTTCTATACCTGACATTTAAGCACTCTCAATTTTATCTATAAAATGTAGCCAGTAATATATTTTTCACCCACTTTTACAAAAATTAGAATCAAATAGGATTATTTACATTCAAATACTTTTGGATTTTTCAAGCACAATAAAAAAATCAACTTATTAATATTAAGTCAGATATATACTAACTAAGTAGAGATCTAAGACATACATTAGGAAAACTGGAATTTTTACAACTCTGTTCTACACAGGTGTTCTGATTTAGACAAAAATGGGGAGTTTTGATTTATCGAATAAATAGTTTTTCTTTTGCATTTTATTCCAGTAGAGTAGACTTGGGCAGTTAATATCTTGACAGATATGTAATCTCTCTGGATAAAATGTAACCACAATGATTATTCACATTGAGCCTTAGATTTTACAGAAAAATGGAAAACATAAGAGCAGTTTCTAAAACCTTAGACTCATGGGAGCCACAATTTTTCTCAATTGCATTTTATTTTTTCTTAGGTATTCAAACTGCTTTGGAGAGGGTATGTTCTGTGCGCTTGAGTGAGATAAATTGCTCATGTAAGCAGATGATTCCAGAATGCATTTAGATGTAATACATATATATATATATATACACACACACATACACACACACACACATACACACAGTGGCTGTGTCTGAACAAACTATAAAGAACAGAAGCAGTTAGTAAGATGATTAGCAAACACATTCTACTTCTGATATCACTGATATATTTTGGATAGAATTATGTGTGTTTAAGTGATAATGTAAAGATGGTGAGACAAAAAAGAAAAAAAACAGCTAGAGAGAGAAGGGTTGCTGAACTAATTGTGGGTAGCAATAAACGTAGCCTACAGTGTATCAATGGCATATTAAACTCAGGTTTCTTACTAGATTGCATTGCTATCCAAGTAGGTCCATTCTTATGGGACCCAGCATGGGAATATAGTGTCCTTGATAATATCTGGGGTTATTTTTCCTGTGATCTTGAGTAGCAACTGCTATGAATTTCTCTCAATAGCAGGATATAGAGAAGATAATAATTTGCAATTCCAATGTGAGAAGTCTAGTGTGGTAGGTGTCAGACACTGCTTCCTCTGTTTCATTTTTACTAATAGGATCCCAGTTCTGCTCAGAAAGCAAAAGACCAGGAAAAATATTTATCTGCCCAGAACTCCTTGCAGCTAAGAGTAGCCATGTGACTCACTCTGACCAATGGGATGGAAATGAGAGTCTACCTGAAGAATAAGCTATATATTTTTTCACATGAAAAGGAAGACCTGACCGGCTCTCCTTTGCCTTTTATTCTCTTTCCTCCATAGAGATGGATGTGATGTTAAAGATGGTAAAACAGAGAATTAGAAGGAACTTGGGTCTGATGACTGCTTTCTCGAGCACCTGCCCCGTCCATGTATTCTCTATCTTCAGATTTTGACTGATGTTAGAACAAGTAAAAACCCCTATTTGATTAAGCTACCACAGTTGGATTTTTGTTCTATGCAGCTGAACAGAATCTTATGGACACGGCAGCAGCCAGTGGGTAGTTATAAGCAAGTGACCCACTTGTAAGCATTATAAGCATGATCTTACAGTGTGGTACTCTTACCAGTGGAGAAACATTGATAATATTAAATCACATGGTTACAAAAGTATTTTCCAATTATTTTCTGTACTGATTACTTCAAAGAGCAAAGTCTCAGTTTGGTGCTAGTATGTCTTAAAAAGCTTTCTAAAACTCGTTTCTCCCCTTACAACATGCTGAGATAAACTTCCGGCTCAGAGCCTTTGTTAAGCATCTTTGTCTAGCTAAAATTTCATAACATGTTCGTTTTCATCAAGTTTGGTTTATAGTCATCTCATTATGGCACAGGCTTACTGGTTTTTCTATCATAGAAATGATGCAAGATTTCCTCATAAAACAAATGTAAATAAAAACGAGTTGATTTAAAAAATATTAACTAAATACAAGCAAAAATGATACAGAGGGGAAAATTTGTAAAAATAAGGACAATAGTATATAAATGACTAAAGTTTGGTAAAGTGAGTTCTAGGCATATTGAGTTCCTAAATGTAAATAAAAACGAGTTGATTTAAAAAATATTAACTACATACAAGCAAAAATGATACAGAGGGGAAAATTGGTAAAAACAAGGACAATAGTATATAAATGACTAAAGTTTGGTAAAGTGAGTTCTAGGCATATTGAGTTCCAGTGTTAGGCCTATAAGAATAATTCCTGACTCTTTAATACTTTGGGGCCATATTTTGTCTGCTATTTTAAAACAACCTTAACAAAATATAGTCTGTTGTTCAAACATCTTCAGTACTGAGTGTTAACCAAGTTAGGAAAACCCCAACGCAAAATTTCTTCACTTCCCTCTTGTGAACGTGAACAGAATGCTTCAGGCCTACTATGCTATCATCTAGACTCAGTTACTAAAGTCGCAGTCTAGATTTTGTTCTTTGAAATCCTAAAAAATATTCCATATATTTTCTGTATAGATGATCAATCAATATTTATACATGTTGAGTTATTGCAGAGAAGGAGAGCTATAGAAATTTTCTCTTGAGCTAAACTTTCAACTTTATCACCTAACACAATGTATTCAATGACTTGAAAATTATTAAAACTCAGTAGTGAATGCTGGATGTCAGTACAGAACCCTCTCTCACTTGGCATCTCTTTGCACACTTGTTTTCAGCATCATGTTCAGCTTTTCAAATAAATACAATTTGCTGTTGCAAGTTCCCCTTGTTTGAAAAATGTGGGGTCTCAATTATTGGGTATAATCTTATATGAAAAAGAAATCAGAAAAAAAGGTCAAATTGTGTAGGAAAAAACTTGAAAACCAAAGCTCTGCTATTGTGGGAGAGGAAAGCTTAAAATTATAAGTTACACTTACCAGCCAGCTGCCAAAGAAGAAAGAAAAAATATTATAAATTACAGATTCTCTGATTTTAAAGTTTTACCAAATCCTCTCTGTAGCCATTGCAATGCCTGAATAATTATGTCAGTAAATTTCATTTTAGAGATCTTTTACAAGACTAGAAAATTGTCCAGTAATTATAAACACTTCAGATTTTTTTATTACAAAAGTGCTTTCTTCATATCAAAGCTATATGCACTTCTTCCTCTTGCTAATTCTAGTCATTCCACCTTAAAATAAACATACGGAAGCCTATAGCAGAGACACAGGCACTGGGTGATGATGGGTTACTGTATAAGGAAAGAATATAAGAAAACAATACAAAAGATAAGAGAGCAATGTTGCGAATGTGGCTTGGGTCTAAGGCATGCAGGTCCTCCCACGAGATGGGGCCGGTACACAGAATGGCTGGTGGAATCAATGGGGCTAATGCAGGAGCTAAGGGCACAGGCAGGACTGGGGCATTTACACAGCTTCAGAGCCTGATGCGAAAGGGCACAGTGAAGGATTGGATATACTCTTCATGGGGGTTAGCTCCCACATGATGCTGTAATTCTAAAATATTGGCATTGAAGTATCCAGTTGGGTGAGGAATGTGCCATAAGCAGGGGAATATGCGTTGAGTGGAAGTTAGGAGACACCATGCCCTGCCCCACTTAGGGTGCCCAGCCCCCACTGTGGTACGTTGGATGTTAGGATCCCGAGACTGTTGGTGAGAAAGAGTTTACTGGGCTCCAGACTGAGCCCAGTCATTTCTGGCTAAGCTCATATATTTTAGGTTAGATTGTATCTCTATGCTATTCTGGATCAGTCCAACTCAGCATGAACTCATCTTCACTCTGTCTTTAGAGTAAATCAAGTGGCAGGATCTATAAAAACTGGGAATTTNCTACAGTGTATCAATGGCATATTAAACTCAGGTTTCTTACTAGATTGCATTGCTATCCAAGTAGGTCCATTCTTATGGGACCCAGCATGGGAATATAGTGTCCTTGATAATATCTGGGGTTATTTTTCCTGTGATCTTGAGTAGCAACTGCTATGAATTTCTCTCAATAGCAGGATATAGAGAAGATAATAATTTGCAATTCCAATGTGAGAAGTCTAGTGTGGTAGGTGTCAGACACTGCTTCCTCTGTTTCATTTTTACTAATAGGATCCCAGTTCTGCTCAGAAAGCAAAAGACCAGGAAAAATATTTATCTGCCCAGAACTCCTTGCAGCTAAGAGTAGCCATGTGACTCACTCTGACCAATGGGATGGAAATGAGAGTCTACCTGAAGAATAAGCTATATATTTTTTCACATGAAAAGGAAGACCTGACCGGCTCTCCTTTGCCTTTTATTCTCTTTCCTCCATAGAGATGGATGTGATGTTAAAGATGGTAAAACAGAGAATTAGAAGGAACTTGGGTCTGATGACTGCTTTCTCGAGCACCTGCCCCGTCCATGTATTCTCTATCTTCAGATTTTGACTGATGTTAGAACAAGTAAAAACCCCTATTTGATTAAGCTACCACAGTTGGATTTTTGTTCTATGCAGCTGAACAGAATCTTATGGACACGGCAGCAGCCAGTGGGTAGTTATAAGCAAGTGACCCACTTGTAAGCATTATAAGCATGATCTTACAGTGTGGTACTCTTACCAGTGGAGAAACATTGATAATATTAAATCACATGGTTACAAAAGTATTTTCCAATTATTTTCTGTACTGATTACTTCAAAGAGCAAAGTCTCAGTTTGGTGCTAGTATGTCTTAAAAAGCTTTCTAAAACTCGTTTCTCCCCTTACAACATGCTGAGATAAACTTCCGGCTCAGAGCCTTTGTTAAGCATCTTTGTCTAGCTAAAATTTCATAACATGTTCGTTTTCATCAAGTTTGGTTTATAGTCATCTCATTATGGCACAGGCTTACTGGTTTTTCTATCATAGAAATGATGCAAGATTTCCTCATAAAATAAATGTAAATAAAAACGAGTTGATTTAAAAAATATTAACTACATACAAGCAAAAATGATACAGAGGGGAAAATTGGTAAAAACAAGGACAATAGTATATAAATGACTAAAGTTTGGTAAAGTGAGTTCTAGGCATATTGAGTTCCAGTGTTAGGCCTATAAGAATAATTCCTGACTCTTTAATACTTTGGGGCCATATTTTGTCTGCTATTTTAAAACAACCTTAACAAAATATAGTCTGTTGTTCAAACATCTTCAGTACTGAGTGTTAACCAAGTTAGGAAAACCCCAACGCAAAATTTCTTCACTTCCCTCTTGTGAACGTGAACAGAATGCTTCAGGCCTACTATGCTATCATCTAGACTCAGTTACTAAAGTCGCAGTCTAGATTTTGTTCTTTGAAATCCTAAAAAATATTCCATATATTTTCTGTATAGATGATCAATCAATATTTATACATGTTGAGTTATTGCAGAGAAGGAGAGCTATAGAAATTTTCTCTTGAGCTAAACTTTCAACTTTATCACCTAACACAATGTATTCAATGACTTGAAAATTATTAAAACTCAGTAGTGAATGCTGGATGTCAGTACAGAACCCTCTCTCACTTGGCATCTCTTTGCACACTTGTTTTCAGCATCATGTTCAGCTTTTCAAATAAATACAATTTGCTGTTGCAAGTTCCCCTTGTTTGAAAAATGTGGGGTCTCAATTATTGGGTATAATCTTATATGAAAAAGAAATCAGAAAAAAAGGTCAAATTGTGTAGGAAAAAACTTGAAAACCAAAGCTCTGCTATTGTGGGAGAGGAAAGCTTAAAATTATAAGTTACACTTACCAGCCAGCTGCCAAAGAAGAAAGAAAAAATATTATAAATTACAGATTCTCTGATTTTAAAGTTTTACCAAATCCTCTCTGTAGCCATTGCAATGCCTGAATAATTATGTCAGTAAATTTCATTTTAGAGATCTTTTACAAGACTAGAAAATTGTCCAGTAATTATAAACACTTCAGATTTTTTTATTACAAAAGTGCTTTCTTCATATCAAAGCTATATGCACTTCTTCCTCTTGCTAATTCTAGTCATTCCACCTTAAAATAAACATACGGAAGCCTATAGCAGAGACACAGGCACTGGGTGATGATGGGTTACTGTATAAGGAAAGAATATAAGAAAACAATACAAAAGATAAGAGAGCAATGTTGCGAATGTGGCTTGGGTCTAAGGCATGCAGGTCCTCCCACGAGATGGGGCCGGTACACAGAATGGCTGGTGGAATCAATGGGGCTAATGCAGGAGCTAAGGGCACAGGCAGGACTGGGGCATTTACACAGCTTCAGAGCCTGATGCGAAAGGGCACAGTGAAGGATTGGATATACTCTTCATGGGGGTTAGCTCCCACATGATGCTGTAATTCTAAAATATTGGCATTGAAGTATCCAGTTGGGTGAGGAATGTGCCATAAGCAGGGGAATATGCGTTGAGTGGAAGTTAGGAGACGCCATGCCCTGCCCCACTTAGGGTGCCCAGCCCCCACTGTGGTACGTTGGATGTTAGGATCCCAAGACTGTTGGTGAGAAAGAGTTTACTGGGCTCCAGACTGAGCCCAGTCATTTCTGGCTAAGCTCATATATTTTAGGTTAGATTGTATCTCTATGCTATTCTGGATCAGTCCAACTCAGCATGAACTCATCTTCACTCTGTCTTTAGAGTAAATCAAGTGGCAGGATCTATAAAAACTGGGAATTTGGGCACATGTATCTGAGAGATAGGTAACGGGTGTGGTGGTAATTGGCAATCACTGTCCTGGGGGAAAACCCAGCTCAGGGCAGAAGCATCACTAGAAACCAGGAAGGAAAGGGAAGTAATCCAGGTACGTACGTGATAAGGGGAAGGTCACAAATAGCGACAATGCCAAGTGAGTTTCTGCTCTTGGAGGCAGTTTAGCTCCTCTCAGCAAGGCTTGGAGTGGCTCCTAGTCTAGGGTGCCTTAAAAATAAGATACTCGTTGGAGCAGTGCCTCTGTTGTACATAATACTCATTGTCTATTCAGAGATAATGTTGCCCTGCTGCATCTGAGATTGGTATAAAGTAACAATATAATTCAAACTTAGTTGGGTGTGCTTGCATGAGCATGAATGTGAGTTTTAAAAGAGATAAAGTACACATGAATAGATGAGAACAGCAGGTTTTTTAAAACCTTCATATTACATAAAAGAGTCATTGCCGAGTAAATGTGCTACTGCCGACTGTTGGGATGCAGAGCCAATTCTGAATATTTAAGCAATAATTGACACTGTCTTCAAAGCGATGAATGGCTCCCATGTTGAGACCACATATTGCTATGTTTACTTAGAGGCTGAGTTGATGATAGGCTTTATATCACATTCAGGAAAGAAATGAGAGTATCTGAAAGATGTTTCATATTAATATTACTGTTAACACTGAGACACTGGCTTCTGAAGTGAAATTTGCAGATTTTGAGCTCTTCATAAGAAAGTAAAATTGTAAGTTTAATTGAATGAGTAAATTAGTACTAACCAAATATATTTGTAGCTAATTCATAATATAGAAATATTTTCAGATGAATGTTGTAGGTAAGAAGGAAGCACAAATTATATATATATATATATATATATATATATATACACACACACACACACATATATATAAACAAATACATATGTATATTTGAAGAATGTCCTGACATAAGCTCTGCCTATGTGTACTGTTCCTTTTGAATTTCAACCTACATTTTAAAAAAAATCTATAAATTAATCAGTCATTTTTTAATTTGACTTTTTATGTACTGGGACATATAACCAGATTAATTTTGTCTTTCTGTTATCTCAGTGTTCTGTTTTGGTTCTGAAGCTCAGCCTAAGAAGCCAGATAAATAAACATGGCTGTTCAGAGAAACCTAGGACACCTTCAGCTGGGTGAAGTAGATAGGGCTCCCTACTTCAAGAGAAGAGACTGTATGTTCTTCCTGTTGGACATATTTCCAGCTGCAACTCAGTCTGTTCTCCATATTTGGGTGTTGTATGCACTCCCTGTAGCAAATTGAGTGCTTTGATATACCAAGTTCTTAAATTCAAGAATGTTAGAATCAAGGTATGGACAATCTAAGGTAATATAAAATAATGCATAGCAACTAGTCAGTAAGTGGAAATTAGCAGCATAAATTGAACATATGCTGAAGTAAATCAGAAGTAAAGAGTGATCCGTAGACACTCCAAGGAAAAAAAGTGACTCCAAAGGCTGACTGCTTTCTACATTTCATAAGCATGAATTACCAAAAAATAGTGGAGCAAAACTTAGAAAGTTTCAACTTTAGATATATCTACGGCGAGAACATGAGTATGAAAATCTGTGCTTGGAATATTCTTAGAGGGCTCATTGACCCTTGCTCTTCTCCTGAAGATGTAATTTATTGGGTGCTGTGAATTTAATCCATCTAAAGCTCCCAAGTGTATCACCTTTCTTCCTGCAACTCAATTTGGGCAACTCATTCTCTCTGCTGAGACCATGAAGATCCTTTTAAGCTGCTGTCATTCTCAGGACACGAAGGTATATCACATCTTCTTTCAAATGGCCATATCTATTTTAGGTGCAGCTCTATCTTGCTACGTAGAGCCTCTTATAGGCAAATGGAAGTTAAGTGGGAGTCTTTGGAACCAATTCATTTTTCTAAAGTTTTTATATCCATGACATTAACATGAAAATGTAATCTGTATCTCAAATGCCCTATTATTCATTCTCAGATCGAATGAGAGAACACAGTTCTATATTTATTCCAAGACAGTACAAAGAACTTCCCAGAGATGTGAATAATTATAACATTAATCACAGATTTCCAGGGGTCAGTGGTTTCTGTTCAGACCAGTTGCACTTGCTACCCTTTACTCTGGCTCATTCTCTGTGTCCTGGAGTCTTTACCAAGCAGTGGCTCCATTTTGCACTAATTTCAGCATGGTGCTTTCTAGAAATACTACCGAGTCCTCACATTTCCACCTCTATCACACCTATATTCCTACTTTCTTTCCCCTGATTTCTATTAGTCTCCTGCTGTGTTCAAATTTCACGTTCCCTTAACATGACAGAACTGTACAGGTAAAGTTTTCCCCTAAACTTCCCCAAGAAGGTGGCAAATAAATTGGTCTAATAAGGCCCACATTGCTATAAAATAAACTTGTTTTGCCACCTATATAGAGTGAGCCCATCTTCGTAGGATTGCCTTCCACTCACCATGCTTTTGTTACAGGAACACCTCTGAGTATTACAGCATGCACATGCAAGTCCACTTTACAATGTTCTTGATTTGAGAAAGCACTATGGTTTCCTCCCAAATTTTCTTTTCTGTTTCCAGGGAGTCAATACCTGTGAATTACTTCTTCCAAACATCAATCATTCAAATGATCTCCATTCTCAATTATTCCCAGGGCCAAGGGGTGGGAGATGTCATTCTAAAGAAGTGGGATCTTCTGCTTCATTGGCTTCCAGAAGAAAATAAAAGGAACAAAGAATTTGATGATTGTAGGGAGGCATTTAAAAAGTA
>NW_007732439.1:134538-135591 GCF_000696425.1 Galeopterus variegatus | reverse complement strand
CCAGGCTGATCTTGACCATTTTAGACCACAGCCTTTAGAAAGTCCCTTAATATTTTTATTCGAGCCTTGTCTCTAATAATGATGCTGTATCTCCTAGGTCCTAAAAATTGAGAATTTCTTATTAACATTTTAACTTATAAAATGGGAATCCATCATATAGCCAAATATATTCGAACATATTTTCTCCATGACCCAATGCCAAAAACTATCATTAAGTTAATAGTGGGTTCTATCCTCAGCAAAACTGTTGAAATGAGAAAAGATTATAATAGTAAATTACTTGACAGACAGATATGAGTGTACAGAGTAGGCTAATAATTTAGTACCCCATCAAATAAGCAATCTTTAAATATATATGGGTATTTATTTGGTGAGGCTGAGGAAACAAATGGTTTCTTGGGGCTGGTGGCACAGGCTACGAGACTTTGGCAACTTGCATGGGCTCATGGTCAGATTGCACAACCAAAATGTGTCAGCTCTGGAAAGAACTTTCATTTTTGTTTTTTCCCTCTTTACTGTACTGTTCTCTTTGTTATGAGGATGTGCTAGGGAGGGTCCTAAGATAGCTCCCATGATTTTTATCCCCTGGTGGACATGCCGTATGTAATCTTCATGAGTGAGGGTGGCCTGTTAACAGGTTGCGGTATTTCTCCCATGATTACATGTTATATGGCAAAAGGGAGATTGTGCTAATGGGCCTGATCTAATCTGGTGAGTCCTCTAAAAGCAGAGCTTTTATTCTGCTGGTCACAGAAGAGAGAGTCAAAGAGACACTTTCAAGCTCATGTGGATGAAAGCAAACATCCGTGCTCTGAACCAGCTATTTGGGCCACATGGCAAGGAACTGCAGCTAATCTGTAGGAGCTGAGAGTGGTACCCAGCTGACAGCTAGTAAGAAAATGGAAACCTCAATTCTAAACTGCAACAAAGTGAATTCTTCCAGTAACTAGTGATCTTGGAAGAGGATCCTGAGACCCTGAGCAGAGAGCCTAGTCATGTTATGACTACATTTCTGACCTCCGGTTATTATGAGATAGTAAATTTGAATTGTTT
>NW_007732439.1:131967-133094 GCF_000696425.1 Galeopterus variegatus | reverse complement strand
TTTTTTTTGTAGATTTAGTAACATATTTGGGGTTTTATCAATAATCATTTTTTCTTTTTTTACTGCAAAGTTAAGAAATAAGGCCTAGAGAACAATTTTCAACACTGAATGTAACACCTAAAAAATGAGAACATTATGAATGTAGATACCAATAAAGGGTAAGAAGCAATAACTCAAATAAATGTCTATTTTTTCTGGACTTAAAATTGATATATTACAATGATAATTTGATGTGTACTATAATTTAAGGTTTAAAGGGAGTGATGGTTTTATGGATGTACATTTATCTTCTGAACTTGTAAACATTTGAACAATATATGCATCACAATGATAGAAAACAGGTGTGCTGGCACAAAAGCGCTGCTGAAATGTGGCGTATTGTCAAGTACTAAATAGCTTTTTGGGCCCTTGAAATTCCTTTTAGTATAAGTTAAGTAAACATTAAAGTTATAAAACAACTCATTTGTCAAAAGGAGAAATGTAAATTGTTCTAAGTTTGTTTTATTTTTGAGGATCCACATCACCACCACTATCTGAAAACTACAGTATTTATGCTTAAATTGAATATTTGTTCTATTTCTTTGAGACGCTATTGGCTGGCAGACTCTGCTTTGGAAAATGGATAAATTGGTTTTAGCTCCACTCTGGTGGTTAGATCTGGAACCCAGGCCAGATAGTTATACTGATGTCTTTAATTATGTGGTTTTAAAAATTCTGTTTTATCCTGCCCTCAGAGGAGTTAATGTAATTATCATTCAAAGTTAGTTTCTTTTTTTATGTATTGCAGGGACACTTAGATCTATGCCAGGAGAGGCTTGAATAGTGCTTCATTTTGGCTTCTGTTTGAAAATGTTTTCTTGAACGTCTTAGCTCACAGACACAGGTCAATGGCAGCCACTGGGTTGGTGGAAGAACCAATCCTGCTCTGAGAGTCAGGTAGAGTGTGAATCAGATGCTTCCACCTATCAGCTGAGAAACTGGGGACAAATCACTGCCTATTGTGCTCAGTTTTCTCATTTGTTGACTTGACACAATAATACCTTCCTGACAAGGTTGGGATAAAACTTCAATGGTTTGTATGTGACAGTTCCTGTTATGTGGGGAATTCTCATTAAGTTTTTTTTTTT
>NW_007732439.1:127397-131027 GCF_000696425.1 Galeopterus variegatus | reverse complement strand
CCGATACTTAAGGTCATTTATTTTGCATAATAAGTACATATATTTTTGCAAACAATATATATCCAGCAGTGCATTAGTGCCATTAAAAATAATAATAATAATAGAAAAGACCTGGGAATCATGAAAGGGAAATTAAAGCTATATACTGAAAACAACATTTTTTCTCAGAAAAAAATAAGGAGAGATCTCTGTTTATTGCAAATGTTATGCTTTCTTTTTATGTTTTCTTAAATACATGTCATATTTAACAGCTCAACGTTGCTGTAAATTAGAGTCTTTGGTAATCTAAAAAAACATGGCCATGGACCCTGGTTCTGAACGTTATGGCAATTTTTTTATGGTAGTATATTTACAAAGACAAATGTTTCCTAAATCACTTTTTTCATTTCTTCTTTGTTTTTCAAATTTCTTTAATCTCCAACACTTTACTTGAGTTAACTCAAAGTCTCTATAAAAGTTGAAGTAGTTTGTGAAATACTCTTTACCACGTGTTAATTAAATAGAGTGTTGAGCAGAAGTGGCAAAGAGAGAAGGATGGAGAAACTGAGTTACTGTACAGAGGTAAACATGAAAAATACATTGTTGCATTCAGGTACCAGCGTGACGCAGTGGGAAGAGCCTGCACTGGAGGTCAGGACAGAGGTATTGCGAGCTCAGCTAACAGCCTGTGCATCAAAGTGCAGCTATTTCTCAGTATCTCCATCTATGATCTGAGAGATGAATTAGGCAACCCTGTGAGTCCTCCACCTCTACAAACTATAAGAGCAGGCAAACTGCATAAAACTATATAAAATTGAGACTTTCAGTGTCTCTCTCTTCAGCCGTTTTGGAATATGTTGCCTACACCATATGGTGATAGAGACATGTTGCAATGTGCTGTGCAGCATGTGGCATCATTTGTGATTGTTTCGAAATGGCCTTTGCTTTTGAACTTAGGTCTTTAGGAAGCAAAGTTGTTTTAACTGCTTGCAGTCTTAGTGCAGAAGAGAGAAACTGAGTGAAGGGGTTATGTTTATTCTCTTTACTAATATAGAAATTAGGCTTAGATCTAAAGATAAAAAAGATATCTCCATGTTTAGGTATATATTTTGCTAAAAGATGATTAGATGACTTCACATTTAAGAATAATTTAAAGTGAAAAAGACAAGCCTTGTGGATTGCATCATTATTAGCTGATTAAAAATATGTTAACTGAAACAACACCATCAAGCATATGGACTGATCTAGTTAGTTGATTACTAATTCAGATTTAGTGCTGAGTACCTGCACTTTGAACATCAATTTTAGCTTAATAGCAAGTTATTCCTGCTTCTCTGTCATCATAGAAAACAAGGCTTGGCAATTGGGCAATTAAAAAAAATTGAATGAATGAATATTAGATTAAGGCTTTTCCTGACATTCATTTGAGTGCCAAAAAATGTTCACAGTGTATTCATGACAGAACAGGAAGCCACTTGGTTTTTTTCCAAACAAAATGTCACCTTTCAACCGTATCAAAATCTCTCTCCACCCAAATTCACATTTTCACACTGTCATTTTTTTGTTGTTGTTTTTGAGCACCAGTAATTTTCTGACCCTATGCTCTATTCTGTGGATACAGGGACAAATAGAATATAGCATCTGTCTAAGCACGGCAGCCTAGACATTAGCAATCTCCTGTGATTCGTGATAGAAGAAGAAAGTGCGCATTGGTGATTACAATGGGGGAGCAGAGGAAATTCGGGTAACCTCGTCCGGGATGTGCAGTACTGAGTTAGAAAAGGCAGGTCTGTATTAGGACAACGGGAATCGAAAGGACATCTCTCTGCCTTTTTCCACTTACTTACTTTATCCAGTTTTTTAAAGGCTCATGTCATTACCCGGCTCCATTTCCAATCTCTTTCCCATTTCATCAAGGTTTCTTCTCTCCCCCCAAAGCCCTCGCACCCCTTTTCCTCTAGAGGGCAATAATACTATCCTTGTGCTGACAATGGCCTGGAGGTCTACTGACTAATAATCTCATTAACTCTCATGATACCTTTTCAGAAAAAAATAAAATGTAAATGGCAATTATTATTTCAATTTTATATATGGAAAACTTGAGCNTGGCAATTGGGCAATTAAAAAAAATTGAATGAATGAATATTAGATTAAGGCTTTTCCTGACTTCATTTGAGTGCCAAAAAATGTTCACAGTGTATTCATGACAGAACAGGAAGCCACTTGTTTTTTTTCCAAACAAAATGTCACTATGACAGAACAGGAAGCCACTTGGTTTTTTTCCAAACAAAATGTCACCTTTCAACCGTATCAAAATCTCTCTCCACCCAAATTCACATTTTCACACTGTCATTTTTTTGTTGTTGTTTTTGAGCACCAGTAATTTTCTGACCCTATGCTCTATTCTGTGGATACAGGGACAAATAGAATATAGCATCTGTCTAACCACGGCAGCCTAGACATTAGCAATCTCCTGTGATTCGTGATAGAAGAAGAAAGTGGGCATTGGTGATTACAATGGGGGAGCAGAGGAAATTCGGGTAACCTAGTCCGGGATGTGCAGTACTGAGTTAGAAAAGGCAGGTCTGTATTAGGACAACGGGAATCGAAAGGACGTCCCTCTGCCTTTTTCACTTACTTACTTTACCCAGTTTTTTAAAGGCTCATGTCATTACCCGGCTCCATTTCCAATCTCTTTCCCATTTCATCAAGGTTTCTTCTCTCCCCCCAAAGCCCTCGCACCCCTTTTCCTCTAGAGGGCAATAGTACTATCCTTGTGCTGACAATGGCCTGGAGGTCTACTGACTAATAATCTCATTAATTCTCATGATACCTTTTTAGAAAAAAATAAAATGTAAATGGCAATTATTATTTCAATTTTATATATGGAAAACTTGAGCCACAAAGAATGACACAGATTTGCTCAGTGTTACACAGAAAATGGAGGAGTGAAGATGGAAATGAATAAAACCCAAGAATTGGATCCTCAGACAAACACTTCATATCATACATGGTCACCTTGGACTTCATTAATAAGCTTATTGTTAAAACACAAAATATCGGATTTCATGTAGGATAATGCAGTATAAATTTAAAAATCAGCATTCTAAAAATATAAATGTAAAATTTTAAGTATTTAGTTTTTATTACATTCATTATCAGTCAGCAATGTTGTAATATTGTGAAATCAAACTGCAGTTCTTGGATTGAGTCTGAGTGTGTGTGTTTTGGTGTGTATGTGCAATGTCTAGTCTGATTTCCACAGTGGTTTGAATGCTTGACTAGTCTATAGAGATCGGTAGTAATTAGCATGACAGAGAAAAAGAGCAAATGGAGTCCATTTATGCCTCAGGCTGAACTAATTTTAGTGTTAAGAATGAATCTAATATCCATAAATAGGGAATAGTTATTAGCAAATGTTGAAGTTAGAATCATATTTGTAGTGTTTAGCAATGGTAAGAATTTCCTAGCTTCGGTAAGACTATAGTTTTCTTGTTAAAGGATAACGTTGAAAATAATAAAAATACTGATCGTGGATGAAACTGCTAGGAAAGATAGTGTCTAACAATCCACAGACATAAAGTTTGAGCTCACCCTTTCTAATAATTGCTAATGATTATTTGTACAAGTGTTCAATCAAGAAAATGATTT
>NW_007732439.1:123838-126642 GCF_000696425.1 Galeopterus variegatus | reverse complement strand
TAATATCCATAAATAGGGAATAGTTATTAGCAAATGTTGAAGTTAGAATCATATTTGTAGTTTTTAGCAATGGTAAGAATTTCCTAGCTTTGGTAAGACTATAGTTTTCTTGTTAAGGATAACGTTGAAAATAATAAAAATACTGATCGTGGATGAAACTGCTAGGAAAGATAGTGTCTAACAATCCACAGACATAAAGTTTGAGTTCACCCTTTCTAATAATTGCTAATGATTATTTGTACAAGTGTTCAATCAAGAAAATGATTTTTACAGAACAGCTGAAAACAGAATCTTTACACAACATATATGCACATAAATGTTTATAAACTGTATCTGCTCTCCAAACATTAAATCAACATGCTCCTGACTTAAAACAGACAGTACATTAGTCCAAAGAAAGTTGAACCAATTTGAATTTTGATAGCATCAGGTGAGTTGAAGATTTGGGAATTAATCCTAGTGTCCTTTTATGATCTCTCAGTCATTGTCACGTTATTAAACTATTAGAAAAGAAATTCTGTCATGTCACTTCTAGAGTAGTAGAGAAACGCAGAAACAGCAGTAAAATTGACTCTACTCCAACGTCCACTCCAATTAACTCTACTGTGTCCCAGTGCTGTGCCCTTTCCACAACTTCAGTGGTGGGGCCCAACACGTGCAGAGATAACTGAAAGGAAGTTAGCTGAGAGAGATCCACATCTAAGTTGCCTTCTTGGATTGACTGCCTGTTGCACATGGGAACTCAGGTAAGTAACCAAACCTCTCAGAATTTAGTCATTACAATTATAAGGTAATATAGACCTATGTCATGAAAATATTTTAAGTATATCATTGGTTGTTGACTATTAAAACAGGTCAATAATGCGATACACCAAAATACAGTGTTAAAAATAATATTAATGATGAACTGTGCAATAAATACTAATTAGAACTAATGATTTCAGCAAGATTGCAGGATGCAAGATTAATACACACAATCAGTTGTATAACTATGCACTAGTAATGAACAATGCAAAAGGGAAAATAATTCTGTTTATAATAGCATCAAAAAATATTTAACAAAATAAACAAATATTTAATAAAATGAATGAACAAGAAATGCAACTCTTTTACATTGAAAATTGCAAAACATCATTGAAAGAAATAAAAAGAGGATATAAATAAATCAAAAGCCTTCTCATGTTCATAGATTGAAAAGCTTAATACTGTTAAGATGGCAATACTCCATGATTTGATCTACAGATTCAACAAAATGCTTATAGTAATCTAAGCTGGCTTTCCTTTTTAGAAATTGACAAACTGATTCTAAAATTCGTATGAAAATGCAAAGGATCCAGAATAACCAGCACAATCTTTAAAAAGAACAATTTTGGAGGATTCACACTTCCAAATTTCAAAACTTACTACAAAGCTACAGTAATCAAGGCAATCTGGTACTGGCATAAGGATAGTCATAGAGATTAGCTAGACAGAACTGAGAGCTCAGAAATAACCCCTTATGTTTATGGTAAATTAATTTTGTTTCAATTTTTTATTGTGATAAAATACACAATATTAAATTTATCATCTTAACCATTTTTAATTGTACGTCTCAGTGGTGTTAAATATATTCATAATATGTTCATAATTCCCCATGCCCCCTTTCCTACATGCCCTGGCAATCACCATTTTACTTTCTGTCTCTATGATTTTGACGACTCATACAAATGAAATCATATAATATCCTTTGGTGAAGGGCTTATTTCACTTACCATAATGTCCTCAAGTTTCATCCATGTCAGAATTTCCTTTCTTATTAAAGCTGAATAATATTCAATTGTTTGCATTTAGCACATTTTGCTTATCCAATTATCTGCCAATGGACACTTGGGTTGCTGTCACGTTTTAGCTATTGCAAATAATGCTTTTGTGAGCATGGATATACAAATACCTATGTGAGTCCTGCTTTCACTTCTTTTAGGTATATACCCAGAAGTAGAATTTCTGTATTATATGGCAATTCCATTTTTAATTTTTTGAGGAATTGATGTACTGTTTTTCACAATGTCTATACCATTTTAGATCCAATACTTGCCAATACTTCTGTTCTCATTTTGTTTTTTGACAGTAGACATCCTAATGGCTATGAGGTGATATCTTATTGTAGTTTTGATTTACATTTCTCTAACAATGATGCTGAGTGTCTTTCTGTGTGTTTATTGGCAATTTTTGTATCTTCTTTTGAGAAATGTGTATTCAAGTCTTTTGCCCATTTTTGAACTGGGTTGCAGTTTTTATTTTTTATTTTTATTTTTTTATTGTTGTTACTTTTAGGAATTCTCTATATAATCTGGATATTAATCCCTTATCAAATATACAGTTTTTAAATATTTTCTCTCATTCTGTGAGTTGCCTTTTTACTTTGTTGATAGTGTTTTTTTTGATACAAAAAACATTTAATTCTCAAGAATCCAATTTGCTTATTTTTTCTTTTGTTGCCTGTGCCTTTAGGATCATATCCAAGAAACTATTGCCTACTCCAATATCATGAAGCAATTCCCCTCAGTTTTCTTCTATGAGTTTTACACTTTTGGGTCTTACTTTTAGGTCTTCGATCCATATTGAGTTATTTTTTGTATGTGGTATTAAGTAAGAGTCCAGCTTCATTCTTTCGCACATGGATATCCAATTTACCCAACATCATTTGTTGAAAATACTGTCCTTTTCTCATTGAATGGTCTTGGTACCTTTGTCTGAAATCACTTGACCATATATGTGAGGGTTTATTTCGGGGCTCTCTATTCTATTCTATTGGTCTAGTTTTC
>NW_007732439.1:95441-123738 GCF_000696425.1 Galeopterus variegatus | reverse complement strand
GTCTTACTTTTAGGTCTTCGATCCATATTGAGTTATTTTTTGTATGTGGTATTAAGTAAGAATCCAGCTTCATTCTTTCGCACATGGATATCCAATTTATCCAACATCATTTGTTGAAAATACTGTCCTTTTCTCATTGAATACTGTCCTTTTCTCACCTTTGTCTGAAATCATTTGACCATATATGTGAGGGTTTATTTCGGGGCTCTCTATTCTATTCTATTGGTCTAGTTTTCTGTTTTACACTAATACCACACTATTTTAAATACTGTAGCTTTGTTGTAAGTCCTGAATCAGGAATCGTTGAGTGCTGTAGCTTTGTTCTTCTATTTTAAATGTTGTTTTAGCCATTCAGGATTCTCTGAGATTCCCTATAAATTTTAAGAAGGGTTTTTCTATTTTTTCAAAAAATGTCATTGGGATTTTGGTAGACATTGCATTAAATCTGTAGATTGCTTTTTGTAATAATGACATCTAAATAATACTGTTTTCCAGTTTATAGAGATGAAATGTGTTTACACTTATTTATGCCTTCTTTAGTTTCTTTTGGCAATGTTTTATAGTTTTTATTGCACAAATCTTGTCCTCCTTGGTTAATTTCTAAATATTTTATTCTTTTTGATGCTCTTGTAAATGGAATTGTTTTCTTAATTTCGTGTTCAATTTGTTCATTGTTAGTGTTTAAAAATGCAAATGATTTTTGTGTATTGACTTTGTATCTGGCTAATCTGCTGAATTTATTACTTCAGATAATTTTTCCCCCCCCCTGGTAGAATCTTTAGAGTTTTCTACATGTGAGATCATATCATCTGGAAACAGACATAATTTTCCTTGTTCCTTTCCAATTTGGATGTTTTTTATTTCTTTTTCTTGCCTAAATGCTGTGGCTAGAACTTTCACAATTATGTTGGATAGAAGTAGAGAAATAGGGCTTATATTTCACAATCTTTCAGTGTTTCAACTTGAGTATAATGTTCACTGTGAGTTTTTCATATATGGATTTTATTATGTTGAAGTGGTTTTCTTTGAATGCTAGTTTGTTGAGTGTTTTTTTTTTTTTTATTTTTTATTTATTTTTCCTTTTTGTCTTTTTTCGTGACCGGTAATGGGATCGCAACCCTCGGTGTCGCACCCGCACTGAGCTCAACCAGTGAGTGGACTGGTCTCTATATGGGATTCAAACCCTCGGCGGGAGCGCCGCCGCACTCCCAAGCGCCGCACTCTACCGAGTGCGCCACCGGGCCGGCCCTGTTGAGTGTTTTTAATGAAAGGATTTTGAATTTTGAAAAGTGCTTTTCTTCATTGAGATGATTGTCTTTTTTTTCTTCATTTTGTTGATGTGGTATATATTACATCAATCACTTTTGGTATGTTGAACCATCCTTGCATTCCAAAAATAAATGTTGCTTGGTCATGGTGTGTAATAATTTTAATATGGAGCTGAACTTGATTTGCTAATATTTTGTTGAGGATTTTTGCATCAACATTTATAACAAATATTGGCCTGTAGTTTGTGTGTGTGTGTGTGTGTGTGTGTGTATCTTTGTCCATTTTGGGTATAAGGTAGTACTGACTAGTCAAATGAGTCAGGATGTGTTATATATCCTTTCCAATTTTTTGAAAAAGTTTGAGAAGGATTTCTATTAGTTCTTCTTTAAATGTTTGGTAGAATTCATCAACGAAGGCATCAAGTCCAGGGCTTTTCTTTGTTGAGAAATTTTTAGTTACTGATTCAATATCCTGACTAGTTATAAGTCTAGTCAGCTTTTCTATTTTCTTGTGATTTAGTCTAGATAGGATTTGTGTTTCTTGAAATTTGTCCATTTTATCTAAATTATCCAATGTGTTGGTGTACAATTATTCATTGTACTCTCTTTAATAATTTTTAATTCTGTAAAATTGTTGAAAATGTTCCCACTTCATTTCTGATTTTACTAATTTGAGTCTTCTCTCTTTTTTCTTACCCCATCTACCTAATGGTTTGTCTATATTATTGATGTTTTCAAAGAATAGACTTTTGGATTCATTGTTTTTTCCTACTGTTTTTCTATTCTCTATTTTATTTATCTCTGCTCTAATCTTTATTATTTCCTTCCTTCTGCTAGTTTTGGGATTAATTTGTTCTTATTTATCTAGTTCCCTCAGTTGTAATGTTTAGGTTGTTGACTTGAGATCATTCTTGTTTTTTAGTGTAAGCATTTATAGCTATAAATTTCCCCTATAGCAATGCTTTTGCTGCCTCCCATAAGTTTTGGTATGTTGTGTTTTCATTTTCAATCATCTGTAAGTATTTTCTAATTTCCCTTGTGATTTCTTCACTGATCCACTGGTTAAGAGTATGTCTTTTAATTTCCACAAATTTGTGAATATTCCAGTTTTACATTGTTATTCTTCTGTAACTTCATTCTGTTGTGGTCAGAGATGATACTTTGTATAATATTTCTTTATTTAAATCTATTAAAACTGAACTTGTAACCTAACATATGAAACTGCCCCATGTGCACTTAAGAATAATGTGTATGCTGTTGTTGTTGGGTAGAGTGTTCTGGATATGTCTGTTAGATCTAGTTGGTTTATTGTGATGTCCTGTATTTTCTTACTTATCTTCTTTCTGACTGTTCCATCCATTATTGAGAGTGGGCTATTGAAGTCTCCAACTATTATTGTAGAATTGTGTATTTTTCCTTTTTATTCTGTCAGTTTTTTCCTCATATATTGTGATGATCTGTCATTCAGCATGTAAATATTTTTTTTTTTTTTCCTTTTTGTCTTTTTTACTGACCGGTAATGGGATCTCAACCCTCGGTGTTGCGCCCACACCGTGCTCAGCCAGTGAGCGAGAACCGGTCTCCACATGGGATCCGAACCCTCAGCGGGAGCGCCTCTGCGCTCCCAAGCGGCGCACTCTCCAGTGCACCACCGGGCCTGCCCCAGCATGTAAATGTTTTTAATTGTTATATCTTCTTGCTGTATCAAATCTTTTATTAATGTATGATGTCCTTATTATCTCTTGTAATCTTTTTTGATTTACACTTTATTTTGTCTGATGTTAGTTTAGCTAGCACTGCTTTCTTTTGGTTAGTATTTGCATGAACTATTTTTCCCATCATTTCATTTTCTATCTTTTTGTGTCTCTTGATATAAAGTTAGTCCCTTGTAGACAGCTGGTAGTTGAATTGTGTGTTTTTCTCCATTCTTCCAATCTCTGCCTTTTGATTGAGGACTTACATTTACTTACATTTAAAGTAATTACTGATAAGGAATGACAAAATTTGTCAATTTGCTAATTGTTTTCTATATGCCTTATAGCTTATTTGTCCCTCACTTTTTTCATTATTATCTTCTTTATATCCAGTTATCCCAGCGCCCTTTGCTGAAGAGGGAGTCCCGACCCCAGTGAATAGGCTTGGTGCCTTTGTCGAAGATTAAATGGCAGTAAGTGCGTGGGTTGATTTCAGGGTGCTCTATTCTATTCCATTGATCAGAGTCTCTGTTTTTATACCAGTACCATGCTGTTTTGGTTATTATAGCTTTGTAGTATAGTTTAAAGTCAGGTAGAGTAATACCTCTAGCTTTATTTTATTAATCTCTTAAATTGAGTGAAAAATATAATGTGGAGTTCCATCCAAAGTTACTACAATACTGGCTTTTATAATTGTCTATGTATTTACTTTTATTGATAACTTTATTTTTCTGCATATCTTTGAGTCACTATCTAATATTATTTCATTTTACCTTACAGAACTCCCTTGAACATTTTTTTGTATGGCAGGTCTAATGGTAATCAATTGTGTCAGCTTTTGTTTTCCAAGAATGTCTTAATTTCACTCTTGCTTTTGAAGGACTATTTTGACAAATATGTAATTCTTGGTTGACATTATTTTTCTTTTAGCATTTTGAATATATCAGCCTACTCACTGCCTTCTGGACTTCAAAATTCCTGATGAGAAACCTGCTTCTATGTGATGAGTCACTTCTCTGTCGCTGTTTTCAAGATTCTGTCTTTGTGTTTGGCTTTCAAAAGTTTGATTATAATGCTTTTCAGTGTGATTCTCTGTAGCTCATCTTACTTGGAGTTCATTCAGATTCTTGGATATTTATATTCATATACTTTATCAGTTTGAAAAGTTTTCAGCCATTATTTCTTCAAATATACTCTGTAACATCCCCCTCCTTCTTGTAGGACTCTTAAAATGCATATGTTGGTCTATTTGATGATGTCTCAAGGTCCCTTTGGCTCTATTTACTTTTCTTCAATCTTTTTCTTTCTGTTCTTCAGAGTCAACAATTTTTTACTGGCCTGTTATGAAGTTCACAGATTTTTCCTTCTATCTGCTCAAATCTGCCTTTGAATTTTTTGTTTCAATTACTGTACTTTTCAGCTTTAAAATTTCTTTTTAGACTCTTTTTACGTTTTCCATCTCTTTATTGTTATGTCTATTTTGTTCATACATTTTTTTCTTTACTTTCATCTCATCTTCCTTTAGTTGTTAGAGTATCCTTAACACAGTTGTTTTAAAGTCTTTATCTAATATATCCTCCATCAGATCTTTTTAAGAGATAGTTTCTGTTTATTTCTTTTTTCCTTTGAACATTCCATAATTTTCTGTTTCTTCTTATGCCTTGTGATTTTTTTGAAAACTGGACATTTGAATCTGATAACGTAGTGACTCTGAAAATCAGATTCTCCCCTTTCCCCAGGATTTGCTATTATTTGTTATTGTCTCTATTTATTATTTTGATTTTATGGCATTTTTTTTGATTGATGTAGTCTATCTCTGTGCCAAGAATCAGCCAAAGGTGTAAACGTAAGTCTCCTTGGGTCTTCTCTGAGCCATTCCCTGGGCATGTGCAGTCACTTTTTAATTTTACCCATAAATGCAGTTGTTTTTGAATGACCTAGCCTTTAATGTCTGTCACCTGAAAGGGGGAAAAATTAAGAAGAATGGGGAAGGTCATGGCTCCTTAAGTCCCCTGGAAGTGACTTCCGTTGGAGGTGGATGGCTTGTGGCAATGGGTAGAAGTGCAACAATATAGCCATGACCTGTCTGTACCTCTGTGATCAGAAGCAGCAATCGGTGATCAGAGAACAGATCTCTGATATTTTGAGATCCGGGTCCTTTATGCCCCCCTTGGCTCCCACAAGCTGTGTGCAAGCTACTCCAGGAATATGTGTACATCTGCCTGCCACATAACTGAAAAGGGAGAAATGAGTAGATGCTATAGGGCTAAGACCTGAAATTGACCAAAATTATCCATAATTTACAATCCCTGGAAGTTACAAGCCTTCAACAGACTCCAGAGATCCAAAATAGTTACATAAAACAGATAATTCTGGTGTAATTGTTGGCTAGGTGGGGAGACAGTTTATCAATGCTCCCTACTCTGCCTTCTTCCTAGCATTCCCTGCATTTGGTCAATTTATTTTTGACAAGGGTGCCAAGGCAATTCAATAGAAAAAAAAGTCTTTTATACAAATTAAGATGGGACAACTTGATATCCTTATGTATAAGAATGAAATTGAACTTCTACCTCAGACCACATTCAAAGATTAATTCAAAATTATTCAAATATCTAAATGTAATAGCCAAAATTATAAAACTATTAGAAAACCTAAACATAAATCTTCATTAACTTGGATTAGAGAGTGGAGTTTTGGATAAGACACCAAAAGCACAAGCACAAAACAAAAGATCAATTAATTGGACATCCACAAAATTAAAAATGCTTGTGCTTCAAAGATTACACTCAAGAAAGGGAGAAGACAACCCACAGAATGTGAGAACATACTTGCAAAGTTTATATCTGATATAGTCTAGTGGCAAGAAGATACAAGGGACTATTACAGCTTAAACATAAAAAGACAGATAACCCAATTAAAAATGGGAATAGAGTTTAAATAGATATTTATTCAAACGAGATACACAAATGGTAGACAGGCACATGAGGAGATGCTCAACATCATCAGTAATGCAAATCAAAACCATAATATAGTGCAAATTCACACCCACTACTGTAGCTAAATAAAAAATAAAATACGAAGGACAGTAAGAAGTCTTGATCAGGATATGTATAAACTAAAATCTTCATAGTCTTTCGAAAACAGTTGATGAATTCCTAAAAAGTTAAACAGAGTTACTATATGATCCAGCAATTTCACTCCTAGATATGTACCCTGTAAAATTGAGAGCTATGTTCACAAAATAATCATATACAAATGTTTATAGCAACATTGTTCATAGTAGCTAAAAAGTATAACAACCCCAATGATTAACCCAACTGATGAATGGAGAATCAACTGTTATATAACAGTACATTTGAATATTATTCAGTCGCACAAAACAATGAAGTATCAATATATGCCACAACATGTATAAATCTTGGAAACATTATATTTGCTACATGAAAGAAGCCAGACACAAATGGTCACATATGATACAATTCTATTTATATTAAATGTCCAGAACAGGCAAATCCATTGGACAGAAAACAGGTTAGTGGTTGCTAAGGAGAGAGGGAGGGAGGAATAGGGAGAGAATCAATGGGTTTAGGGGTTTTTTTTTTTTAGAGTGATGAAAATGTTCCAGAATTAGATAGTGGTGATGGTTTTACACCATTGTGAATATACTACAAACCACTGAATTATTCACTTTAAAAGATTAAATCTTATGGTATGTGAATTATATATCAATAAAATAATAATAATGAATAGGCACCACAGTGATGCATTTAAAGCAAGAACAACCCCAATAGTTCAGACAGATGTTAACATTTAAACATTGCCTGGAAGGAGTAATCATTATGTCAAATTAAATTATCGGTTTCCTGAGACAAACTTTCGGGAGGGCTGAGGTTCCAGAGCCTGACGCAGTATCCATGACGACAGATGTTAACATTTAAACATTGCCTGGAAGGAGTAATCATTATGTCAAATTAAATTATCAGTTTCCTGAGACAAACTTTCGGGAGGGCTGAGGTTCCAGAGCCTGACGCAGTATCCATGATGGTGGGCCACAGAAGTGAAAAGCTCTGGGTCACCTATGGGCAGACTGAAAACGTTGTCATCTTTTGGCAGAATAGGAGAGATTATTTGAAGGATACAGGAGGAATCAGAAAATGTGTAAACCAAAAGAACGGGAGAGAATAGATTAGAAAACCACCTTCAATTTAATCACAATTTTGCCCAGACCTAACACTGGTCATAAACAAAAAATCGTCACAATTTTTCACCTTTATTTTAAGAAACGAGGATTTTAAAAATGTTATTTTGGTCTTGTTATATTCTCCTTTGTGTATAACAAACATCATACAGCACTTTTGGTTGGTCTCTTTGTAAGTTTATGTCCTCTAACATTGTCTCAAGTCCTGCAAACAGATCTTTAACCTGATGTGTATAAAAACTGTGGAATAATTACACAGGTATAAAAGCTAAAGTAAAGGAAATTTATCATAATGTCCAGTTCATGAAAAATTGTTTGCTTTATACCTACAAGGCTTAGATCCTTATCAGGAAGGTTGAAGTGAAAATTTCCCTGGGCTGTTAATTCATCATGAATTACACTAAATCATACCATAAACCTATGTCTAATATCCAAGTGGTAATATTATTTTATAGATTCACCCTTACAGAGAAATACCTACTTAGAGAAATGAACTTTTAGGTCATGTCTACATTACCATAAGGAGTGTGAAAATTTTTATTGTATCCATGGGCTATCTTAATTAACATTCTGCAAGAGGTAATACTAGATCACTGCCCTTGGCATAGTCATAAAGATGTACCCCAGCAAGGAGAACTAACCTTTTTTTCTTTTTTTTTCCCAGTACAATTATGTTATGGTTACATAGTCACAGCATAACAGACCAATTCAGTGGAACAATCCGTTAAATTATCCCAAAAGTGGCAGCTGAATATTAGAAGAGGGAGTATTTCACTTGGGTCCGAACAAGCTTAGTCACAATGTTTGACATTAAAATTCAATATGGCACTATATGTAAAATGGGCCCTGACACGTAGAAAGTTTCTTTCTTCCTTCCTTCTCTCCTGCCTTCTTTCCTGCTGTCTTTCCTTTCTCCTTCTCTCCTTCCATTTGTCCTTTTACACCCTAAACCACTCTTGTCACTTTACTATTTAGAATACTTTGTTGGACGGGTCTTTGCCATTATCCAACTGTCTCCTAAAGGAGATGTGGACGACAGTTCAGAAACTCTTCAGAATGCAGTTTCAAGGGTCTAGGGCAGAGCCAACCAAGAGAACTTCCTGTAGTAACAGGAATATTCTAAATCTGCACTGTTGCCACTACTGAGCATTTGAAGTGAGGCTAGTGCAACCCATGGCCTGAAGTCTCAATTTTACTTAATTTTAATTAATTCAAATTTAATGATGTATCTATGGCTAGTGACTATCATGTTAGATAGCACCAGTTTAGAATTTCATTTTAATATTAAGTATTTAAGTCAATACCCAATATATGTATATTCGATATACTCTATCAACTCTCAGAAATACTCGAGCTGCTTTGACAAGAGCAGAAGTGTAATTGTTTAGAATACAAAAGTGAATCCATGTGGGAGACAGCGGATGTGAATGATCAGACAGGAATTAAATAAATCACATAAGTTTTGCCTTTCAATTTCATTTCGATTTGGTAGTTAAAAAATCTCCAACTGCAGATAAATTCAGGCTATATGTGCTGCAGGTGATCTTTACCTGCTTGGTCTATTGAAGCTGAAAGTTGAGAAAGTTGTGGGGATAACCCCGGGCAAGTTGAATAATACCACTGAACATGGCAGACCCCATGTAGAACCAATTCTAATTTCAGGAGGACCCGACAGGGCCAGCCCTGACTTGAGCAGGTTTCCTCACCTCTGTCTGGCAGAATCTGAATCCTTTGGAACCTATTTTTGACCTAAATTATTTCTAATAATCCTAGGATCCTTGCAAATACAAAAATTGATAAAGCACATATTGCGGGAAGAGAGATCCTGCCACTCACTATTTAAAAGTGTGATTTTTTTGTATGTATGCTGCAAAGCAAGAGTGAGAATTTAGAGTGATTCTCTAGAAAAGGTGAAAAACAGCAGGCGGATATCTAATCTCCTCAGCAGCCTAAAGATCTTAATTATAAAGCTCCCCAAATCCCTAGACTAGACTACATCTATCATGGATCAGGTAGATTTTAGTCCAGCTTTGTCCTTTCCTCTCTGCTTTTCTTTGAATCAGAGCACTGTTTCAAAATAGGACATATTATCATTTTATTAGTGACTGTTTTCTATTGTTGTGTAATAATTTCCCCAAACATTTTGAGCTACATTGAGAAAATCTTCTCTCAACCTTTGCAACTAACATGAAAATTTCTTCTAAATCCTTTTCCTTACAGTACTTTAAGTACTGATTATTAATAAGTAGAATTTGGCACTTAAGAACACTGTGAAGACTCAACTGACCCATTATCTTACCCAGAAGTATTGTTTAGCTGCATTGAGAAAATATACAGCTACTAGCTGTTAAAATATTCTTTGGAATTTTTTTTTTTTTTGTCCTTTTTGAGACCGGCTGCACTGCACTCAGCCAGTGAGCGCTGTGAGTGCACCGGTCATCCCTATATAGGATCTGAACCCGTGGCGGGAGTGCTGCTGCGCTCCCGGCGCCGCACTCTCCCGAGTGCGCCACGGGCTCGGCCCACTTTGATTTTTTTAAGAAATCATTATTGCAAATAGTTTTTACTCAGTGTTCACCCTTTATAACTGAGACCTTATGAATCTAAAAGCTTTGTAAGGATCAAAAGTAAAGAAATAAATATTTTCTGAAGAATTTTTTTGTATCATGCATCATGCTAAAGGCTTTAAATATGTTGCATGCGTAATCCTTTCTACAAACTGTTGGGTTGGAATTATTAACTCATTTTACAGATGGGAAGAAAAGACTCAAAACAGTTAAGAAACATGCTCTAAATTAAGCAGCTCTTTAGTGCCAGAGTTAGAGGAACAGCCAATGTTTAGCTCTATGAGTCAATAGCGACTTTTGATCAGAAAAAGAGTGAGTCCAGTTGCTGATGAATTTATCTAGAGCCAGATGTTTACAAAGCTACTCCACTGACTGGGCTCTTTCAGCTGCTCTGATTTCTCTTGCTACAGTCCTAAAGTGGCTTCTGGGTCATTCCTCTGCACCCAAGCTGAGCAGTACTATCAATCATTGTTCCATTCATGTATTAAATAACACCAGCATCTGACTGGGACATCATTCTGCATAATCAAAAGGATGAAAATTTTCGTTAAGTGAAAATGTTAGTTGAATACAGTAAAATTAACTAAAACACAGTTTCAACTACTGGGAACAAAACAATTGGTATGACATTTCATTAGCATTCACCTAGTTTTCTGAAAATGCATTTTAGAAAGGATAACAGAAAAAACTAAAGAAAAAATTAAGATCTAAACTGCCATTTAGATTTTTTAAAGCCCACCATTCCTTCTTAAAATCATTATGCATCACCTTTAATATAAATGTATGATTGATACCAGTTGAAATGGAACTTATGCTACATAACTTGTCATACATCTATATCCAGTGTTGACTGTTAGAATATGAGCCTCCAGAAGGCAAGAACTATATATTAAATATCTTGTATTCCTTAAAGAACTTAGATACATACTTGAATATTACAGGAATTCAATAACATAATCAATTAAAGTTTTTATTTTTAATTCAAATATGTATTTGCTGAGTCCCAAATAATTGTTTAGGTCTATAATAAGTGATAAGTTGAATATAAATTACCTATCCACATGTTTACTGAGCTGGGAGAAAATATTTGTAATCCACTATCAAAGCTATTTATATTTTAGAAAATAGCTACAATCACTTTGAATCTTCCATTGATGTGGAACTTGGTCTGGCATCAAAATTTGGAAAGACAAAATATAGGAGGAGAATATAAAAACTATTTTATAAGGAGACAGAGAGAGAACTGTATATATGTTTATTCTTTTTTTAAAAAGAGGATATCATATGAGATAATCCAGTTTTACCACCCTCAGTGTGAAGTGATTTGTGTTCCCCCTTAAAAGGCTGAAGGAAAATTAAAGGGTAATTGCTGCATTGTGCTTAACTAAACTACCTCATTTTCTTTTCTTCCCATACTATAGCACATGTAGTCCAAATCATTGTGAGGAGAGCCCAACAGAGCTAAATTGGGATATATTATATACTGTAATATATATTCCATATAATCATGAAATATACATTACTATATATAACTATATTTGTATATATACATCTGTGTATGTATGTGTGCATCTACTTCATTTTTTAAGAATTAAAATTCTTTTTTAAAAAATCTAGCCTTTCTTTTTTGTATTTTTTTTCCCTGCTGAAATAAAGCATTTACTTAAATTGATTCGAAATGATCAGTGATATATCAAACAGATTCATGACCATTGATAACAGTCCGAGGGCTGGCAGATATTTTTCTTGAATTGCCCACCATACAATCATTTAATAGTAATAGAATAAGTTATGAAATGAAATCAATATTAAAATAAGGAAAACATAACTGCATTACTAGCTTAGTGACTTGAGATATTTGAAAAATAAGTTATACAATATCTATAAATACAATCATTTAATAGTAATAGAATAAGTTATGAAATGAAATCAATATTAAAATAAGGAAAACGTAACTGCCTTACTAGCTTAGTGACTTGAGATATTTGAAAAATAAGTTATACAATATCTATAAATTGAACAGCTGATTGATATTTCATCTTTAAGGGTGAATATACTCATTACTTATTTCTGTATAGCAAATCATCATCAAAATATAGTGGTTTAAAACAATAACCATTCATAATCTCTCACAGCTCTGTGGATCGGGAATTGAGTAATGGCTCAGCTGGTGGTTGTGTCTCAAGGTCCAGCCTGAGGCTGTAGTTAGACATTGACTGGGGCTAGAGGGTCCACTTGCAATGTGGCTTATTCAAGGGGCTGGAATATTGATGCTGATCATTGGCTGGGGACCACAGTTCCTCTTCACATGGATTTCTCCATAGGGCTACTTGAGTATTCTCATGGCATGGTGGCTGGCTTCCCCTAGAGCAAGTGATCCAAGACACCAAGGCAGAAGGTGCAATGCCTGTTAGGACCTGGCCTCTGAAATCACACATTCTCACTTCTACTTTCTGCTACTGGTCACTTAGAGCAAATCCTGTTTCAATGAAGGAAGACAAAAATCCTTGGGGAGAGGAGAGCAGGATCACTGGGGGCCACATTGCAGGCTGATCACTACAGTGAAACAGTTCTTTAATTTGAATTTTGTATGGCAATATTTCAAAAATGTGTTATTTATGTTCCTGCCATTTTGGTATGTTTCCAGAAAAGTAATCTTTCTTTTTTATGAAGTCAAGACATGATGAACATCAATGCAGTGCTGTACTGTCAGATAATGAAGATTTCAGAGACAATTGAGATATAAGAGCTGAGTGGTCCCATGTGGAATAGACAAAAGAAGAATGCTCTTCAATTGATGTGCCTGCAGTATATGGCCTTAACATCAGAGGGTATTTAAAGCATGCCCTTTAGCTAAATACCCCAACTATATTTCTGTGTTGATTAACACACTTTCTTCCCTTTTTCTCAGTAGCAGTTTTTGTTCTTCAGTGTCCCTTTACGTGCCTGTCAGTGGTTCTGTCTTGCACCTTCAGTCACTTGCATTCCCACCTGCCCCACCAGTGATCACCTCTCTATATTCACTTCTTTCACTTCTTTCTCTTTTCCTGCCACTTAAACCAGGAATACACAGGACTTAAAATTTTTAACTCTAGTTCTGGGTAATACCTTCTTAACTGTCCAATCAAATTATAGCTTTTGTCGTCTTTCAGTCATAGTTTTGATATGTCCACAAAACAATCTAAAGTTTCTGTTATATAACCATTATGTTAAAGAAGCTTACCCTTCATAGTGCAATAAGAAGACAGCTTAATTCTCCCACCTCCTTTCCCACTGGCAGTACCTATTCAAATCACCTTTGTGGGGCCAGTTACCACTCTTTGATGAGTAGTTACCACCCTTCGATGAGTGCTGGGCATGAGTTGTCAGGTTATTCTCAGATTTAAACAAAAAAAAAAATCCTCCAGTAACTTGGAATCACCAACGATGATGTCCATTCTGCAATAATGATCAACTCTGAACTTCATTTAGTAAAAACTTCCCCTCTACCTCAACTCAACATGGTTCTAGGTGGAAATTTTACAAGAGGAAAGCAGGACATGCTTCACTTCTTTCCTATTTCCCCAGCCTTTGCTTCACCCCTCCTCCATAGCTTCCTAACAGTTTTCCCTGTTTGCGTCATGGAGAGAGAAATAAGGGACAGTAAGAGGCGGGAAAAGTCTTCTTGATTTGAACTTTCTTGAGCTGGTGGCAGGTTTCTCTTAGCCAGGCCCTGTTTAAAGTTCATTCTTCCTCTCCCAGTACTTTGGTGGGTTCGTGGACTACCTTCTTTCACTGGTATGTTAGACAGAATAAAGATGTCCTCACCCAAAGAAGTCCACATTGTAAGCCCCCAGAACCTGGGAATATGTTACCATACATGGTAAAAGGGATTTTGCAGATGTGATTAAGTTAAGGATCTTGATATGGGGAGATTATCTCAGATTATCAGGGTGGGCCCAATGTCATCACAAGGGTCCTTGTAAGAGAGTCCCAGAGACTGAAGACAGTGTGACCATTGAAGAGGGACAGAGAGAGATCTGAAGATTGCTATGCTGCTGGTTTTGAGGATGGAGGAAGGAGCCACAGCCAAGGAACACAGGTGGCCTCTAAGAGCTGCAAAAAGGTGAGGAAACAGATTGTTCCCCTGAAGCCTTCAGAAGGAACACAGCTCGACCACACCTTAAGTTTAGATGTTTGACCTCCAAAACTGCAAAAGAATAAATTTGTGTTATTTTAAGCCACTAAATTTGTGGTAATTTGTTATAGCCCAGTAATAGGAAACTAACCATGAATGAGAATCCCTGAATTGCAACTGCACTGATACAGATGACCGAATCTTCTCTGGAAGATTGCTTAGCATTCCTGCCTCAGCCCTTGAGTAACCATTAACACACTGTCAGGCTCTTTCTTCTGAGTCCTCAGTACCTCTCCACATGGCCCTCTTCAGTAAGATTTAGGACAGTTCTCAGGCAACCCTCTAGCATTATACCCACCTGAAACACAGAGCTTTGGTCCACTCTAGATGGAAGCGGAGTGACTTTTTACTTGGAGTTTTCTACTCTATTTGCACAGCCTGACTCAGCCACCTTGCCTGTCTCCTTTCTCCAATGTTAGTCTCTCAGGAGTTCACCGTGTCCCCTAAGCTGTATGGCACTGATATTGGAAGACCCCTCATCAGATCTAAGGTAAGAATAAAGAAATTATCTCCCTTCCCTCACTGACAACTTCAACCAAGTAAAACTCTCTAAGTTATAACTTCTCTCTTGGTCTCTCCATTCTCAGCTTAAAAGAAAAAAAAATACAAAACCTGTTTTTAGCATATGCAATCCAGCCACTTACTTTGGAATATTAAAGTCCTTGCCAACTATTTTCTTGCTGATATAACAGAAACTGAAGTGTAAAGAGCCCCAATGCAGCATCCTGTCATGATGATTAAGTCATCAGTCTGGAATTAGCTTTTAAGAAAACAAAAGAAAGCAGTATAGCTCTTAAAACAAATAAATAAACAAACAAATAAAACCCCCTCAAATTAAAAAGCGGTCCTCTATCTCTATCTCTATCCTGAGATTATTATTCTTTCTTTTTTTTTTTTTCCTTTTTGTCTTTTTTTGTGTCCGGCGATGGATCGCAACCCTCAGTGTCGCGCCTGTACCGGACCGGGACCGGCAACGGGATCGCAAACCTCGGTGTTGCGCCCACACCTCGCTCAGCCAGTGAGCGGGAACCGGTCTGTATGTGGGATCTGAACCCTTGGGGGGAGTGCCGCTGTGCTCCCAAGCGGTGCACTGTAGCAGTGCGCCACCGGGCCGGCCCTATTATTCTTTCTTAATGCACAATTCTAAAACAAGTCAATGATCTGATTTTCCAAATTACATTATGTTAAGTCCCTGGAACTGAGAACCTGACTTTTAGAAAGCCACCACCCTTGGGTTTCATTTCTCTAAGTTTCGTTCCTCTAAGTTTCTATCTCCCTAAGTCTCTGTTCCCACAAGCAGATTGAGCAATCTGCTCCCAAAATGTAACATTGTAACTGCTTCCCCAGCTGGCACAAGGTTTCTGTCTCCCCAAGACTCTCTTCCCATGAGCTGGCTGTACCTGGAATAGAACATTGTGACCATCTTCCTAGGCAAGGCCACATGCCAAAGATGCTAATCCTATCTTAACACTATAAGACACCCAAGTGCCTCTCGGCGCTGATGCCATTTTTCAGCTCAGCCTGGCCGGTCCGTTTGCCACTTGCTAATGAAATCGTCTTTTCTTCCTTTACCTGGCTAGTGTCTCCTTCCTCAGTGACCTTACATATTGTATTGGTGGTGGCAAGCTAAAGAGAACAGATCTGACCATCTGTGATAAATAAAAGGATATCCCAGGGAAGTAACCGCTGGCAGAGAGAAAGGCATTTTACAAAAAGTTAACAAGCACAAAGATAATCAGAGTTACCATGCACATTAGCATCATAATGATGACACTGAGTTAGGTTCAGAATGATGTTCACAGTGATGATCATAATAATTACATGGAATCACATTCAAAGAAAACATCAAACACTACAGCCTAACTTTACAGACACAAGACCACATAGAATTGGTACCCACATGGGGTGAGGCAGTAGTAACAATAGTTAACAATTATTGAGTGATTTGTTTATGTGTCAGGGACAGTTATAAATAGCATACTAACATGATTTCACTCAGTCCTAACCACAAGCCTGTTGAGGAAATGGGGCTTAGGAAGATTGAGTTACTGGGCAAATCTCACAGTAAGNTGACTTTTTACTTGGAGTTTTCTACTCTATTTGCACAGCCTGACTCAGCCACCTTGCCTGTATCCTTTCTCCAATGTTAGTCTCTCAGAAGTTCACCGTGTCCCCTAAGCTGTATGGCACTGATATTGGAAGACCCCTCGTCAGATCTAAGGTAAGAATAAAGAAATTATCTCCCTTCCCTCACTGACAACTTCAACCAAGTAAAACTCTCTCTTTAAGTTATAACTTCTCTCTTGGTCTCTCCATTCTCAGCTTAAAAGAAAAAAAAAATACAAAACCTGTTTTTAGCATATGCAATCCAGCCCCTTACTTTGGAATATTAAAGTCTTTTTTTTTTTTTTTTTTTCCTTTTTTGTCTTTTTTCATGACCGGCAACGGGATCGCAACCCTCGGTGTTGCTCCCTGCACCTCGCTCAGCCAGTGAGCGGGAACCGGTCTGTATGTGGGTCCTTGCCAACTATTTTCTTGCTGATATAACAGAAACTGAAGTGTAAAGAACCCCAATGCAGCATCCTGTCATGATGATTAAGTCATCAGTCTGGAATTAGCTTTTAAGAAAACAAAAGAAAGCAGTATAGCTCTTAAAACAAACAAACAAACAAACAAATAAAACCCCCTCAAATTAAAAAGCGGTCCTCTATCTCTATCTCTACCCTGAGATTATTATTCTTTCTTAATACACAATTCTAAAACAAGTCAATGATCTGATTTTCCAAATTACATTATGTTAAGTCCCTGGAACTGAGAACCTGACTTTTAGAAAGCCACCACCCTTGGGTTTCGTTTCTCTAAGTTTCGTTCCTCTAAGTTTCTATCTCCCTAAGTCTCTGTTCCCACAAGCAGACTGAGCAATCTGCTCCCAAAATGTAACATTGTAACTGCTTCCCCAGCTAGCCCAAGGTTTCTGTCTCCCCAAGTCTCTGTTCCCATGAGCTGGCTGTACCTGGAATAGAACATTGTGACCATCTTCCTAGGCAAGGCCACATGCCAGAGATGCTAATCCTATCTTAACACTATAAGACACCCAAGTGCCTCTCGGCGCTGATGCCATTTTTCAGCTCAGCCTGGCCGGTCCGTTTGCCACTTGCTAATGAAATCGTCTTTTCTTCCTTTACCTGGCTAGTGTCTCCTTCCTCAGTGACCTTACATATTGTATTGGTGGTGGCAAACTAAAGAGAACAGATCTGACCATCTGTGATAAATAAAAGGACATCCCAGGGAAGTAACCGCTGGCAGAGAGAAAGGCATTTTACAAAAAGTTAAGCACAAAGATAATCAGAGTTACCATGCACATTAGCATCATAATGATGACACTGAGTTAGGTTCAGAATGATGTTCATAGTGATGATCATAATAATTACATGGAATCACATTCAAAGAAAACATCAAACACTACAGCCTAACTTTACAGACACAAGACCACATAGAATTGGTACCCACATGGGGTGAAGCAGTAGTAACAATAGTTAACAATTATTGAATGATTTGTTTATGTGTCAGGGACAGTTATAAATACCATACTAACATGATTTCACTCAGTCCTAACCACAAGCCTGTTGAGGAAATGGGGCTTAGGAAGATTGAGTTACTGGGCAAATCTCACAGTAAGTGGTAGGGACTAAATTCAAAATTGGAGAGGCTGACTTTATATTCCCCAAACCACAATCCAGTACCACCACTCCAGTAGTAGATATAATGTGTATTATTATGCACATTTTTAAAGGCAAAAATCTGGAATATGTAGACATTAAACATGCTGCCCCAGGTCGTATGACCAGTAAACCAGAACAAGAATCAAGACCTCCTAATTTCTAGCTCACTTTTTATCTCACTTTGCATGTCTCTTTGATCTGTAAGGGAAATGCCCTATTCCATAATCATTTAGATACATGAACTCCTTCGATATAATTGTAGCAGGATAATTAATTAACTGGCATATTTTCCCCCTTAATTTCTGCTACATCATGACATGTTTTTATTTCAGATTATGAGACACTTCTCTTCACAAGTGGCTTTATTCACAAAAGAACCAGAGAATAAGAATTAGATTCTTGCTTTTTGTTTTCAAGAGTAGTAATCCAAGTATAAAACACTAAAAGGAAATTTTTAAAAAATTGTTGATCTTTAAGGGTCAGTTTTCCTTATCTCTTGTGAAATGAATGTATTAGAGTCTCGGGAGTATTGAAGAAGAGACATAGCTCAGAGGAAGGAACATGATCAGGCAGAGGGGTGGGAGTCCTGGAAACAGGGCATCTCATATAAATGGATCAAGTGGACAGGAACAGAACCTGCTCAAGGAATCACCTAGATCCTCACAAAAAGCTCTTTCTGTCAATACCACCAAGGGTCCAGGGACCCAGGCCAGCACTTTGAGGTCCAGTCTCCAAGCAAGAGAGCCCAGTAAGTCACCAACACTAAAGAGTTTTCACAGTTGTCCTTCCCATATTGGTCTACAGATGACCTCCCCATGCGAACAGCAAACACATTTACTGTTGATCAGTAGGAGTGATGCCTGTGTCATGGGACTCTGCTCAGGCCCCATTCAACTGCTGCTCACACCCAAATCTCACTTAAAATGACTTATAACACTGAATGCCTTTCCACAAAGCAAATCCCCACCTGAGGCAAAGGATGCCTGGGACCCCTTGAGAATGGGTGACCTGTTGTACAGACATCCAATTCCACCTCCACCAGAACCCACTTCCACATACATTAACACATTAAACTGACATGAGACTGAATGGAGTCAATCTGAACTTTTCTTCCAAAGCCCACCAGGAATGAGATATAAAAATACGCCAACTTGGCTTGTTTCTTTGGAATGTTTTTTGTGTATTCCTCCCTGTTAAATTATTATATCTTTAAGAGTAAGGACTATAGCTTTTCTTTTTGCATTACTGCTATGGGTTAAATGTTTCCTCCCAAAAGTTCACGTACTGGAAACTTGACCCTATTGTAACAGTGTTAAGAGGGTGGGAAATTCAAGTATGGTATTTGAACTGGGAGTCCTTTGAGAGGTGATTGGATCATGAGGACTGTGCGCTCCTGAATGGATTGATTTATTCATGGAATCATGAGATGTAATTGGTGTGGTTCTGATGGCTTTATAAGGAGTGCAAGTGAGAAGGCTGGTTCTCTCCTGCTCATACCATTTTCTCTTTCAATGTGATATCCTGAGTTGCTGTAGAGAGTCAGCACCAAGAAGGCCCTCACAGATGCACCTACTGGACTATGCACATCCCAGCCTCAAAAACTGTAAGAAATAAATTTTATTTCTTTAGAAATCACCCCGTTTCAGGTTTTCTGTTATAAGGAAAAAAAAAAAAAAACAACAGACTAATAGAATTCCTCTCATGTTATTTGTAATATAAATTTAGAGGCAACTAGGAGCTCATTGGATGTCTGACTGACTGGCAGCTTGGTAGGAGAATCCTGGAAACTGTACGAAATGTGCCGACTGTTAAACACAGATCTCTCTGTCTTCTCTCAGTGACCACAACATTAAAATAAATTGGAAATCTGTGATACTGTAACAGAAATCCATAAGAAGGCCACTTTGGTTAAATTGCTAATGCTTCGGAGTGAAGATTATCCTCTGGGCCCCTTACTCCCAAAGCACCAGGCACTTCAGCTAGAGGAAATTATCAGTCATCCTTACTAGTTAGTAATTACCGAGCATTGTCTTCAGCAGAATATGAGTTTCTGTTTCCTGTTTCTCCTTTTCCCTGGGTCTTACATCCAGCTATTCTTATTTCACCAAACCTCAACATTTTTGTAAATAAAAGAGGAAAGATACTTTCAAAATTATTGTTCTGAAGGCTTTGATCTCAGGGGGGTTGTTTTGTTTCATTTTGGAATCTTGTGGTTTAACTTTTACAAAGCAATTGGGATTATGTTTGTACGGAGACTTGTCAAGAATGACATGAGCCTTTGACTGAAGGAAGCTGGAGGATGTCACCTGACCTGCAAGAGCGAGTGAATGTAAACAGTCACACCATCTAGTTTTGTGCAGCTTATAAACTGCAGTTTGTTCGCTTTCTAAACTCCCTTTCCACTAAATTCCAAGTCAGTCCACCCTGATTCCAAAGAGTTCTGTTAGTTTCTAGAATACAGAGTTACAGAGCTCTCTGCTCTCTGAAGGCTGCTCCCACAGTGCATCATGTTACAGTTCAAGTTCCTGATCTTTAAAGCCTCCTTGAGACTTTCAAGATGAGTTAAGGCATTGGTTAGCAGGAAAACCAATTCAGATAGAAGTTAAAATTCTTAGATAGGATGAGAACAGTCTAGAGTCACCTTTTCAGCTATTTTCAGCTCTCTTAGAAAAGAGTTAAAAATGGATTAAAAACCTCTGGTAACATTTTCTTCCATATATATATTGATATTTTGGGTATATGAAATTTGTTTTAAAAACTCTAGGCCATTCCAGTACTTCTGACAAACCAATATAAAGGACATATGTCCACCCTGATCCTTACAGGTCTATCCATATTTGGAAATAAATAATAATGAATAACATAATTCTTAAGAGGCTGACTGAAGTACTAGTAGATATAATATCCCCTTTTCCTCCCAACTTAACAATAAAATATTTAAGATGGATTTTTTGAGAGAAATTGATATTTGCATAGCTAAATTAGTTGCCAATAAGTCCAACCTTTCTTTTCATGTTTAAATTTGAGGGCAGAGAATATTAACACAAAAAGAGATGCAGGAAGCGTTCATAGAGTCTTCAAAGAATTAATTCTAAATAGGAAGTGGTGGGCCATTTTTTTTAGATATTGTATCTCAAGTTAACATTCTGGGTGGTTGTTAGATCATTGGCTAATTTTCACTCTTTCTATTTGAAAGGTTTTTTTCCTCAATGTTATCTTTCTGATGGTGTGGTTTGAGCACCAGGCATCTTTCATATTCTGTTTGGAAAATGCCCCGGAGAGCTCTGGAGCCAATTACATCATCATACTCCCAGCAGCGCTGGAACATAAACTTCAATTTATAAACGAGGCCACAGAGTCACCAGGAGGTCAAACGACATATTCAGTCTTCAAGGAGCACTTCAGCTAAGTTTAATGTTTACCATAGAAGCCTACATTATCACACTTAGAGCTTCATTCAAGTCCTAAACTCTGGAACTGAACAAAAATTATCCATAATTTACAAAATATTTTATGGAATTTTCTATGTTACTAATAGAAAACTTACAACAACTTCAGAAATTTGTTTTACTAAGAAAGTACAAGTTTATATGTGCGTGGGAAGTTTATTAGCATATCTAATTTTTTCATCATTATCCTAGAATGAGGTGTTACTTAAAGGTGACTGACTTTTAGGCTCCAATATTTTGTTTTTATTTCAATTATTCTGATAACATTTTTTCTCTAATGAAAATCTCTACCTCCTTAAGCAGATGGCATTAACATAATTCAATTTTATCTTGATGACTTAAGGTCATTATTATGAGAATCCACAATGATTTTGTAAGGAGAAATAAAAGTGAGTTAATTTTTTAGTTAGAATTAGTTAGTCAATGTTTACTGCAAAATTATTTCATTACTATTTAAGAGAAATGTCAATTCCAGTATGTTGTTGAAGTTAAAGATAGCTACTAGTAGAATTCATAATAAGATTATCTCTTCTACATCACGAGGGGAAAAACTTATATAGCACAAAAAAGAGGAAACAAAACACCAAGGAAGTATCAAAAATCAATTAAAAATAAAATTTTCCCATTATTTATTTATAAAACAAATACAGTTAATTTTGTCCATACATATAATTTACAAAATAAGCAAATGGTTAAATTTCTATTTAAAAACCGTGCAACTGGGTCAAAAGGAAAGTCCAAATATATGTTGCTGTATCCTAAAACAGAATAAACATTTCAAATTGTTTCCAAGGAATAGTTAAAAATAAGTAGTTTTCTAAGAAGCTATGACAAAAATTCTATGTAACATATAACTTCTTGAATTTAGAATAGCCACAGATATTACACATAATCAATGAAGGGCTAGTATGACAAATATACATGATCTAGAAATTAATATTAACTGGACAAACAATCCAATAAGAAGTGGACAAAGATAAAAACAGATTTCACAAAAGAGGAAACAGTTTTTGCCACTAAATATTTAAAGACACGTTCAGCTTGTTAATAATTATGAAAATGTAAATCAGGAATATTATGAGATATGATTTTACATCAATTTGAGCAAAAAAACTAAAAATCATACATTTCAAGTGAAGTTGGATATGGATTAGTGGCGTTTATTCAGGTTTGAGGAGGTAGAGCCACTTTTGAAAATACCTGTTATCATCTAAAGTGAANGGCATTGGTTAGCAGGAAAACCAATTCAGATAGAAGTTAAAATTCTTAGATAGGATGAGAACAGTCTAGAGTCACCTTTTCAGCTATTTTCAGCTCTCTTAGAAAAGAGTTAAAAATGGATTAAAACCTCTGGTAACATTTTCTTCCATATATATATTGATATTTTGGGTATATGAAATTTGTTTTAAAAACTCTAGGCCATTCCAGTACTTCTGACAAACCAATATAAAGGACATATGTCCACCCTGATCCTTACAGGTCTATCCATATTTGGAAATAAATAATAATGAATAACATAATTCTTAAGAGGCTGACTGAAGTACTAGTAGATATAATATCCCCTTTTCCTCCCAACTTAACAATAAAATATTTAAGATGGATTTTTTGAGAGAAATTGATATTTGCATAGCTAAATTAGTTGCCAATAAGTCCAACCTTTCTTTTCATGTTTAAATTTGAGGGCAGAGAATATTAACACAAAAAGAGATGCAGGAAGCGTTCATAGAGTCTTCAAAGAATTAATTCTAAATAGGAAGTGGTGGGCCATTTTTTTTAGATATTGTATCTCAAGTTAACATTCTGGGTGGTTGTTAGATCATTGGCTAATTTTCACTCTTTCTATTTGAAAGGTTTTTTTCCTCAATGTTATCTTTCTGATGGTGTGGTTTGAGCACCAGGCATCTTTCATATTCTGTTTGGAAAATGCCCCGGAGAGCTCTGGAGCCAATTACATCATCATACTCCCAGCAGCGCTGGAACATAAACTTCAATTTATAAACGAGGCCACAGAGTCACCAGGAGGTCAAACGACATATTCAGTCTTCAAGGAGCACTTCAGCTAAGTTTAATGTTTACCATAGAAGCCTACATTATCACACTTAGAGCTTCATTCAAGTCCTAAACTCTGGAACTTAACAAAAATTATCCATAATTTACAAAATATTTTATGGAATTTTCTATGTTACTAATAGAAAACTTACAACAACTTCAGAAATTTGTTTTACTAAGAAAGTACAAGTTTATATGTTTTACCATAGAAGCCTACATTATCACACTTAGAGCTTCATTCAAGTCCTAAACTCTGGAACTGAACAAAAATTATCCATAATTTACAAAATATTTTATGGAATTTTCTATGTTACTAATAGAAAACTTACAACAACTTCAGAAATTTGTTTTACTATGAAAGTACAAGTTTATATGAGCGTGGGAAGTTTATTAGCATATCTAATTTTTTCATCATTATCCTAGAATGAGGTGTTACTTAAAGGTGACTGACTTTTAGGCTCCAATATTTTGTTTTTATTTCAATTATTCTGATAACATTTTTTCTCTAATGAAAATCTCTACCTCCTTAAGCAGATGGCATTAACATAATTCAATTTTATCTTGATGACTCAAGGTCATTATTATGAGAATCCACAATGATTTTGTAAGGAGAAATAAAAGTGAGTTAATTTTTTAGTTAGAATTAGTTAGTCAATGTTTACTGCAAAATTATTTCATTACTATTTAAGAGAAATGTCAATTCCAGTATGTTGTTGAAGTTAAAGATAGCTACTAGTAGAATTCATAATAAGATTATCTCTTCTACATCACGAGGGGAAAAACTTATATAGCACAAAAAAGAGGAAACAAAACACCAAGGAAGTATCAAAAATCAATTAAAAATAAAATTTTCCCATTATTTATTTATAAAACAAATACAGTTAATTTTGTCCATACATATAATTTACAAAATAAGCAAATGGTTAAATTTCTATTTAAAAACCCTGCAATTGGGTCAAAGGGAAAGTCCAAATATATGTTGCTGTATCCTAAAACAGAATAAACATTTCAAATTGTTTCCAAGGAATAGTTAAAAATAAGTAGTTTTCTAAGAAGCTATGACAAAAATTCTATGTAACATATAACTTCTTGAATTTAGAATAGCCACAGATATTACACATAATCAATGAAGGGCTAGTATGACAAATATACATGATCTAGAAATTAATATTAACTGGACAAACAATCCAATAAGAAGTGGACAAAGATAAAAACAGAGATTTCACAAAAGAGGAAACAATTTTTGCCACTAAATATTTAAAGACACGTTCAGCTTGTTAATAATTATGAAAATGTAAATCAGGAATATTATGAGATATGATTTTACATCAATTTGAGCAAAAAAACTAAAAATCATACATTTCAAGTGAAGTTGGATATAGATTAGTGGCGTTTATTCAGGTTTGAGGAGGTAGAGCCACTTTTGAAAATACCTGTTATCATCTAAAGTGAACTATTAACATACACAAAACCTCGAAATTATTCTTTTAGGTACATACCCCAAGAGAACTCTTAAAAATGCATATGAGGAGCCATGTATGACATCAGTGGTCCAGGCAATAGTGTTCACAATAACAAAGACCTAAACACAAATCAAGTGCCATTGACAGGAGAATGAGTAAATGCAATGTGCACCATTCATTTACACAAAGGGATATGATAAGTATAATACACAGTCAAAATGAATTACTGCAAAAACAAGGATAATCTTATAAATGTAATATTAAGTTAAAAGAATAAGTACTAAAATATTTCAAACAATATGATACTTACTAGGAAAACCATTATTTAAAAGAGAAAGGAGATAATCAGCATATCAGGCAAGTGTTTACTTTAGGGGGTCAGAGGCAGGGAGGGGGATCGTGTAGAACCATATACATTGATTTAAGGTATTGTCAATGTTCTAAAATCCATGTTGAGGGATAATTTTCCTGATCTTTATTTCCAATCTCCCAGAGCCTTTTGGATACCTCCTTAATCAGTGTTTGACATTTCGACTTCATTTAGTGTAAGCCATATTTCATAAAGGTTTCAGTCAACCAAACAAGCAACCTGTTAGAACCACTGCCATTTCCTGAAGGTAACACATTTAACTGAAAGTCTCTACCTGGTGAATCCCTATCAGTGCATTTGGTCTATCCAACTTTATATTCTTTTAACTCTAATCCCATGCCTTAGGACCAAACGCTTTATCTGTTCCCACTTTATGTTAATATAAATAGTCAAATAGTTCCATGAAAATGTTCTGTGACAGAAAATACCTGGTTATCTAAAACCTTGCCTTCTGATGATATTTGATTATAGTTGTCTGCAAGTAATAATTTTAGTGACTGTTTTATCACCCATGCCATGGGCAACTAATGTATAGAACAAATCAAATCAATGTTAAAATTTAATTAGTTCAGAGAACTAATTGCAAATTACCCAGAAATAATTAAGAGAAGTCATGTTTAACTTTCTTTTCTTCTGGAATCACTTCTACTTCAGTGTGATTAAATCATTCACTCTTCCATAAGGGAAAGGTTTATTGAGATAAAGCTTATACCATATTAATAGCTCAACATCAGTCTTTGTTTTTGGAAGGTTAAGCACTTAGCAATAGCAGTAGCCAGATCAGGTTTAGCGAGACGAGTCCGTATTATTGGTTCTATACTTGGCCTCCATCTTGGTGCCCAGGGCCAGTTTGTACATGGACCCACTAGGCAGACTGAGGAAAGAGACTGACATATCCAGAGAATGTGTCATTTTATCCACCTAGTCACTGAGGACCTCCCTGGAAACAGATGCACTTTGGTAAACATACACATGGCACCAAATCTCTTCTCTGTGCTCATTCCAACAGTTTTATTTATATAACTTTTCCTCAGATGCCCTGTCACCATCTTCTAATCCTGTTCTTTTCAAGTCTTTGATGAGAAAATTTCAAACTATTAGCAACTGTTCATGAATCAGTGCAATTTCTAAGTTTCTCTCAATGGAGTCAAAGTAAAAAGCCAAATGTGTTCCTTGAAGTTCTGCCAATTTGGGGAATTTCCCACCACTGATGTTTTTTGGGGACAAAACTAAGTGGGGCTAAAATTCTGCAACCATTCACTTAAACTTGGTGCTAGAAAATCATGCAAAACCATCTGCAAACTAAGTTTTAGGTTTTTACTCTTCAGTTAACTGGACATAAGAAAACAACACGAGAATATAGATGAGAGTTAGGAGAGAAGAGACAATGCTGAAGTTGTTAAAGGAATTTGAATCATCCGCTCATGCAATCTACTTGTGCTTCTTGGACCTTCTGGAACCTAATTTCCTATGTACCACTTCCACTGAATAAATTGCTGCTCTGAGTATCCAACCTGATCACCTAGAGAGTCAGATAACACGGTTTCTGATGAGCCGCTCACATTTCATAATTAGTTGATTTTCCCCAATTAGGCATTAATTTTGCTTGCAGGCCCACTAGCAAACCAGGAGCTGTTTTCAAAGAGATTGTATCTTCAGAAGAAGGTATGGGTGTACTACAAAATCCTAGATGTCTGTGCTGTGATTCAGCTATTATGCCTTGTAAGAGATTCCATATAGCATCTCTCTTTATCACAGACACTTCGTGTATTGTTGGATCTACTGGGTCATACAAGTGTAAGACTCAAAGAGCAGCTCAGACTTGCCTCAGAACTTTCTCTTGCCCTGTTCTTATTCGAATCAGCCATATGTGTTATTCAGTATATGGGCCATAAAATATATTAGGTGTATAATATATGTATATATGTATACAATATAGTCAGTATATTAGCACATAAAAATGTGTAAAATGTTTTTAAAATTAAGAAAGGCTCATTAAGCATTGTGCTTCTTTCATAGTGATAGGTGGACAAGGTACATAAACTTTTCTTTTGCAAAAGATATGATGTTATGCTTCTGACTGCTGAGCTCCAAACACTTCACTAAGGATAAGCCTGAATTTTTCTGGCGTATATCTCTGACTTACATATGGCTTGTTAAGACACTTAAAGTATTCTATATTCCCTGTTAATTAGGTCTAAAGATTCTAATGCAAAAATATAGTGAACAATGTGACATTCTAAAGTCAAAGATGATCAAGATATCTGTAGACTAGGACTATATTATAGGAGAGAGCAAGACAATTAAAATACCCCAGAGGAAAGATTGTGAGGGTGTGATGTGGACCTTGTCAGGTAAAAGTAATCTGCTTCTCATGGCCCGTGTAAATGGGTACAGAGAGCAAAGCAATTTCCAGGTCAATTAACTGCACACCAGATTCTGGGGGACTAAGTGGATTTACTTCAGGAAAGACACCAGACCTGGAATGGCGTGTAAATGGGTACAGAGAGCAAAGCAATTTCCAGGTCAATTAACTGCACACCAGATTCTGGTGGAATAAGTGGATTTACTTCAGGAAAGACACCAGACCTGGAATGGCAGGTACAATTGGGGTCAATACCTGATTAAGATCTTGATAATCCAAGATCCATTTATCTTCCTCAGAGGAAAAGAGCCAAGATAAATGGTATGTAAATTTTTCAAGTCTTTGGTGGTGTCACTAATCTCTGCAATTCCCCCAGATTTGTGGTATTGCTTAAGCATTATTAACTTGGTAAGGACAGGATGTACCAAGGACTTCCAAGCAGCCCTTTCTAACAGCCAGGTGTGGAATTCTACCCATTATCAAATATATTTACTCTGATCAAATATTTAGGAATTGATAAAGTTACCACAAATTGAGTCTATGGACTTACTGGGCCAACTGTGATTCAAACTTGGGCCAATGCCCTTTTTATCACCTGACTCCCATTAACCTCTAATTTGACTAATGAAGTCATCTTCCTTTTGGGGGTTCTCAGTGATTTGTGTCGACTGAGACATGTGAGGTCCTATAACCCCCAAGTTCTGGGTCAGGGAAAGACACCATGACTCTCCATTGAGATGGATCAAGTCATATTTCTATTCTTCAGTCCTAAGTTTACCTATTATATATAGATTTTTGTAGGCTGCCCAATTATTTCATTCCTAAGGACATCATGATATTTGGGACAAAATATTTCAATAAACTCTTTATGCTGCTCGTCTGGGAAGTTTAGTGCTGTCATTTGGTTTCTGTTACTCAGAAATTTATTTTCCTCACTGAAATCAGCATAATCACTAAAATAATAAACAAGTTAAG
>NW_007732439.1:92102-95072 GCF_000696425.1 Galeopterus variegatus | reverse complement strand
AGTATATTCAACATTATAAAATGTAGTAGTTTTTCATGGCTCTTTACCAATTGCTCCCTTACCCCTCTCCCCCTCCCCTTTTCCCACCTCTATTAACCTCAGTTCTATTTTCTCCTTTTGAAAGTTCAGTGTATTATTGTGATTGTTTTATCTTTCTTTCTTTTAGTTTTATTTATTTGTTCATTTTTTTTAGCTCACACTTAAGAGTGAGGATATGTACTATTTCTCTTCCTGTATCTGGCTTATTTCACTTAGCATGATTTTCTCTAAATTTATCCATGTTGCTGTGAGTGGCTGTATTTCATTAATTTTTATGTCAGAGCAGTGTTCCATTGTGTATGTATACCACATTGTCCTTATCCAGTCATCCAATGATGGATGTTTTGGTTGGTTCCAACTATTGGTTATTGGAAATAGAGCTGAAATAAGCATGAAGGTGCAGGTATCTCTTTGACATGATGATTTCCATTCCTTTAACTATATACACAGCAGTGGAATTGCGGGATCATATGGGAGTTCTACCTGTAGTTGTTTGAGGAAACTCCATACCTTTTTCCATAATGGCTTCACCAATTTATAGTCCCACCAACAGTGTAGAAGGGTTCCCCTTTCTCTGCATCCCTGACAGCATTTGTTATTCCCTGTCTTTTTGGTAAAAGCCAGGCTAACTGGGGTGAGATGATATCTCAGTGTGGTTTTGATTTGCATTTCTGTGATGCTGAGTGATATTAAGCATTTTTTCATGTGTTTGTTGGCCATTTGTATGTCTTCCTTTGAGAAATGCCTATTCAGCTGCTTTGCTAATTTTTTAATTGGGTTACTTGGTTTTTTACTATTAAGTTGCTTGAGTTCCTTATACATTCTGGGTATTAATCCATTGTCAGATGCATAGATTACAAATATTTCCTCCCACTCTGTAGGTTGTCTTTTTCCTCTGTTAATTGTTTATTTTGCTTTGCAGAAGTTTTTTAGTTTGATGTAATCCATTTGTTCATTTTTCCTTTGGTTACCTGTACTTTGGAGGTCATATTCATAAAGTCTTTCCTTGAGTTCTACTTCCTGAAGTGTTTCCCCTGTGTTTTCTTTAGGAGCATAATAGTTTTAAGACTTATACTTAAGTCTTTAATTCACTATGAGTTGATTTTTGTATATGGTGAGAGGTATAGGTCTAGTTTTATTCTTCCACATATGTGGATGTAGAAGAATTTTCCCAGCACCATTTATTTATTGAAGAGACAGTCTTTTCCGCAATGTATGTTCTTGGTGTCTTTGTCAAAGATCAGTTGGCTGTAAATATGTGGACTGAGTTCTGGTTCCCTATTCTGTTCCATTGGTCTGATTATCTGTTTTTATGCCAGTGCCACATGGTTTTGGTTACTATAGCTTTGCAATATAATTTGAAGTCAGGTAGTGTTATGCCTCTGGCTTTATTTCTTTTGCTTTGGCTATTTGGTGTCTTTTGTTCCATATGAATGCTAGGCTTGTTTCTTTCTATTTCTGTGAAGAATGTCATTTGTATTTTGATGGTGATTGCATTGAATCTGTAGATTGCTTTGCATAGTATGGACATTTTTACAATGTTAATTCTTCCAATCCAAGAGCATAGAATGTCTTTCCATCATTTTGTGTCCTCTTTAATTTGTGTCAACAATGATTTATAGTTCTCTTTGTAAAGATCTTTCACCTCCTTGTTTAAATATATTCCCAGATATTTTATTTTTTGACTGACTATTTTAAATGGGATGGCTTTCGTGATTTATTGTTCTGCTAATTCGTTGAAAGATCTTTCACCTCCTTGTTTAAATATATTCCCAGATATTTTATTTTTTGACTGACTATTGTAAATGGGATGGCTTTCGTGATTTATTGTTCTGCTAATTCGTTATTGGAGTATAAATACACTACTGATTTTTGTGTAAAAATGATATTGACAGTGATATTGGCAGTGGGTTTGTTGTATATTGCTTTAATTGTGTGGGATACTTTTCTTCTATACCTAATTTGCTGAGAGTCTTTATAATGAATAGATTTTGAATTTTGTCAAACACTTTTCTGCATCTGTTGAGATAATAATATGGCTTTTGTCCTTGATTTTGTGGATGTGGTGTGTTGCATTTATTGACTTGTATATATTGAACCATACTTGCATACCTGGGATCAATCCCACTTGGTCCTGGTGTATAATTTTTTTTATGTGTTGCAGCATTCTATTTACTAAGATTCCATTGAGGATTTTTGCGTCTGTGAAAGTAATGGAGAGATTTCAAATAAACAACCTAATGCTATACCTCATAGAACTAGAAAAATAAGAAAAATCCAATCCCAAAGTTAGTAGTTGGAAAGAAATAATTAAGATCAGAGCAGAGCTAAATGAAATAGAAAACGAAACCATGATGCAAAAGATCAATGAAACAAAAAGTTGTTGGCTTTTTGAGAAGATAAACCAAACAGACAAAACATTACCTAGGCTAACTGAAAAAAAAGAAGGGAGAAGACCCAAATAACAAATGTTTTCATGTAAACATTTATTGCAGTAAACTTCCCTGTTAGTACTGCTTTTGTAGCATCCTACAGATTTTGGTATGTTTTGACTTTATTTTCATTAGTTTTGAGAAGCTTTTTTTATTTCCTATTTAGTTTCTTCTTGGTCCCATATGTTCAGGAACATGTCATTTAATTTCTATGTGTTTGTATAGTTTCAAGACTTTCATTTGTTGTCAATTTTTAGTTTTAATCTGTTGTGGTCTAAGAAGATACTTGAAATGATTTCAATTTTTAAAATTTTGTTGAGGCTTAATTTGTGACCTAACATGTGGTCTATCCTGGAGAATGTTCCATGTACTGGTGAGAAGAATGTATATTCTGTGGTTGTTGCATTAAATGTTTCATAAATATCTGCCAAGTCCAATTGGTCTAAACTGTGATTTAAATCCTGTCTTTCTCTGTTTGTTTGTTTCCTAGATGACCTGT